>NC_059202.1:53229493-53279493 GCF_020615455.1 Coregonus clupeaformis | reverse complement strand
GACCATCTTCCTCAGTGAACTTAATAAAAATACAAATAGTGAAATATCATTTTTAGATAAAACTATACTAAATATATTCACGTCACCAAATAATTGATTAAAACACACTGTTTTGCAATGAAGGTCCACAGTAGCCTCAGCAGCACTCTGAAGGGTAGCACCATTGTGCAGCCGGAGGACAGCTAGTTTCCATCCTCCTCTGGGTACATTGACTTCAATACAAAACCTAAGAGGCACATGGTTCTCACCCCCTTCCATAGACTTACACAGTACTTATGACAACTTCTGGAGGACTTCCTCCAACCTATCAGATCTCTTGTAGCATGAACTGACATATTGTCCACCCAATCAAAAAATCAGAGAATGAATCTAGTACTGAAGCATAAGCTACAGCTAGCTAGCACTGCAAATCAAATCAAATCAATTTTTATTTGCCACATGCGCCAAATACAACATGTGTAGACATTATAGTGAAAAGCTTACTTACAAGCCCTTAACCAACAATGTAGTTTTTAAGATAAAAAAAAAAAAAAGCAAATAATTAAAGAGCAGCAGTGAAATAAAATAACAGTAGGGAGGTTATGTACAGGGGGTACCGGTACAGAGTCAATGTGCGGGGGCACCGGTTAGTCGAGGTAATTGAGGTAATACAGTTGAAATCTGAAGTTTACATACACCTTAGCCAAATAACTTTTAACTCTGTTTTTCACATTTCTGACATTTAATCCTAGTAAGAGTTCCCTGTCTTAGGTCAGTTAGGATCACCACTTTATTTTAAGAATGTGAAATGTCAGAATAATAGTAGAGAGAACAATTTATTTCAGCTTTTATTTATTTCATCACATTCCCAGTGGGTCAGAAATGTACATACACTCAATTAGTATTTGGTAGCATTGCCTTTAAATTGTTTAACTTGGGTCAAACGTTTCGGATAGCCTTCCACAAGCTTCCCACAATAAGTTGGGTGAATTTTGGCCCATTCCTCCTGACAGAGCTGGTGTAACTGAGTCAGGTTTGTAGGCCTCCTTGCTCGCACATGCTTTTTCAGTTCTGCCCACAAATTTTCTATAGGATTGAGGTCAGGGATTTGTGATGGCCACTCCAATACCTTGACTTTGTTACCTTAAGCATTTTTGCCAAAACTTTGGAAGTATGCTTGGGGTCATTGTCCATTTGGAAGACCCATTTGCGACCAAGCTTTAACTTCCTGTCTGATGTCTTGAGATGTTGCTTCAGTATAACCACATAATTTTCCTTCCTCATGATGCCATCTATTTTGTGAAGTGCACCTGTTCCTCCTGCAGCAAAGCACCCCCACAGCATGATGCTGCCACCCCCGTGCTTCACGGTTGGGATGGTGTTCTTCGGCTTGCAAATCCCCCCTTTTTCCTCCAAACGTAACGATGGTCATTATGGCCAAACAGTTCTATTTTTGTTTCATCAGACCAGAGGACATTTCTCCAAAAAGTATGATCTTTGTCCCCATGTGCAGTTGCAAACCGTAGTCTGGCTTTTTTTATGGCGGTTTTGGAGCAGTGGCTTCTTCCTTGCTGAGAGGCCTTTCAGGTTATGTCGATATAGGACTCATTTTACTGTGGATATAGATACTTTTGTACCTGTTTCCTCTAGCATCTTCACAAGGTCCTTTGCTGTTGTTCTGGGATTGATTTGCACCAAATTACGTTCATCTCTAGGAGACAGAACCCGTCTCCTTCCTCAGCGGTATGACGGCTGTGTGGTCCCATGGTGTTCATACTTGCGTACTATTGTTTGTAGAGATGAACGAGGTACCTTCAGGCGTTTGGAAATTGCTCCCAAGGATGAACCAGACTTGTGGAGGGCTACAATTATTTTGGCTGATTTCTTTTGATTTTCCCATGATGTCAAGCAAAGAGGCACTGAGTTGGAAGGTAGGCCTTGAAATACATCCACAGGTACACCTCCTATTGACTCAAATGATGTCAATTAGCCTATCAGAAGCTTCCAAAGCCATAGCATCATTTTCTGGAATTTTCCAAGCTGTTTAAAGGCACAGTCAACTTAGGGTATGTAAACTTCTGACCCACTGGAATTGTGATACAGTGAATTATAAGTGAAATAATCTGTCCGTAAACAATTGTTGGAAAAATTACTTGTGTCATGCACAAAGTAGATGTCCTAACCGACTTGCCAAACTATAGTTTGTTAACAAGAAAAGTGTGGAGTGGTTGAAAAACGAGTTTTAATGACTCCAATCTAAATGTATGTAAACTTCTGACTTCAACTCTAGAGTTAAAGTGACAATGCATAAATAATAAACAGAGTAGCAGCAGCGTAAAAGAGGGAGATGAGGTGCAAATAGTCAGGGTAGCAATGATTAGCTGTTCAGGAGTCTTATGGCTTGGGGGTAGAAGCTGTTAAGAAGCCTTTTGGACCTATACTTGGTGCTCCGGTAACGCTTGCCGTGTGGTAGCAGATAGAACAGTCTATGACTAGGGTGGCTGGAGTCATTGATAATTTTTAGGGCCTTCCTCTGACAACGCCTGGTATAGAGGTCCTGGATGGCAGGAAGCTTGGCCCCAGTGATGTACTGGGCCGTACGCACTACCCTCTGTAGTGCCTTGCGGTCGGATGGCCGGATGGCCGAGCAATGATGCAACCAGTCAGGATGCTCTCGATGGTGCAGCTGTATAACTTTTTGAGGATCTGAGGACCCATGCCAAATCTTTTGAGTCTCCTGAGGGGGAATAGGCTTTGTCATGCCCTCTTCACGACTGTCTTGGTGTGTTTGGACCATGATAGTTTGTTGGTGATGTGGACACCAAGGAACTTGAAGCTCTCAACCTGTTCCACTACAGCCCCATCGATGAGAATGGGGGCGTGCACAGTCCTCTTTCTTTTCCTGTAGTCCACAATCATCTCCTTTGTCTTGATCACGTTGAGGGAGAGGTTGTTATCCTGGCACCAGGCGGCCAGGTCTCTGACCTCCTCCCTATAGAGTGTGTCTCATCATTGTCAGTGATCAGGCATACCACTGTTGTGTCGTCAGCAAACTTAATGATGGTGTTGGAGTCGTGCCTGGCCATGCAGTCATGGGTGAACAGGGAGTACAGGAGGGGACTGAGCACGCACCCATGAGGGGCCCCCGTGTTGAGGATCAGCATGGCGGATGTGTTGTTACCTACCCTTACCTCCTGGGGGGACTTCCTATCCAGGATCCAGTTGCAGAGGGAGGTGTTTAGTCCCAGGGTCCTTAGCTTAGTGATGAGCTTTGAGGGCATTATGGTTTGAACGCTGAGCTGTAGTCAATGAATATCACTCTTACGTAGGTGTTCCTCTTGTCCAGGTGGGAAAGGGCAGTGTGGAGTGCAATAGAGATTGCATCATCTGTGGATCTGTTGGGGTGGTATGCAAATTGGAGTGGGTCTAGGGTTTCTGGGATAATGGTGTTGATGTGAACCATGACAAGCCTTTCAAAGCATTTCATCGCTACAGACGTGAGTGCTACGGGTCGGTAGTCATTTAAGCAGGTTATCTTAGTATTCTTGGGCACAGGGACTATGGTGGTCTGCTTGAAACATGTTGGTATTACAGACTCAGTCAGGGACATGTTGAAAATGTCAGTAAAGACATTTGCCAGTTGGTCAACGCATGCTTGGTATACACGTCCTGTTAATCCATCTGGCCCTGCGGCCTTTTGAATGTTGACCTGCTTAAAAGTCTTACTCACATCGGCTACAGAGAGCGTGATCACATAGTCATCCAAAACAGCTGATGCTCTCATGCATGCTTCAGTGTTGCTTGCCTCGAAGCGAGCATAGAAGTGATTTAGCTCATCTGGTAGGCTTGTGTCACTGGGCAGCTCGCGGCTGTGCTTCCCTTTGTAGTCTGTAATAGTTTTCAAGCCCTGCCACATCCGAAGAGCGTCAGAGCCGGTGTAGTATGATTCAATCTTAGTCCTGTATTGACTCTTTGCCTGTTTGATGGTTCGACGGAGGGCATAGCGGGATTTCTTATAAGCGTCCTGGTTAGAGTCCCGCTCCTTGAAAGCAGCAGCTCTAGCCTTTAGCTCAGTGCGGATGTTGCCTGTAATCCATGGCTTCTGGTTAGGGTATGTATGTATGGTCACTGTGGGGATGAAGTCATCAATGCACTTATTGATGAAGCCAGTGACTGATGTGGTGTACTCCTCAATGCTATCGGAAGAATCCCGGAACATATTCCAGTCTGTGCTAGCAAAACAGTCCTGTAGCTTAGCATCTGCGTCATCTGACCACTTCCTTATTAACCGAGTCACTGGTGCTTCCTGCTTCAGTTTTTGCTTATAAGCAGGAATCAGGAGGATAGAGTTATAGAGTTATGGTGCATAAAATGTGGTGAGTAGTTGACTCAAAGAGAGCGAAAGATAATAGTTGAACAGTTTTGAACAAATTAATTTCTTAAAAAAGAAAGAGAAGCAAGAGAGCAAGAAAGCGAGAGAGCTAGCTATATTTCGTTGTATTTTTCCACTTTCACTTACTTAGCTAGCGAATGCAGCTAGCTAGTTTAGTCTACTCAAACACCCGGCTTAAACAGAGAGGGATGTTATGTTAGCTAGTCAAGGTTAGAGTTTGGTTTTATTAATTTATTGCCACTGGGGCCCACCGGTGTAACTGCTAAACTGCTTGCTGTCCGCTGTAATACATGATTACAGCAGGTTTACTATCGCGTCAGTTCTAGTAGCTATGTTGACTATGACATTAGCTAATATGGCAGCACAACGACGTAGGCTGTGTGTAGTGGTTAGCGGTTATGGCATGAAGGTTTGGCTTGGAAAAAGGTGAGAAGAGGAGAGCACATATATGCAAGAAGGAATTACACAACAAGCAAAGTGATCATGCTGTTTGTATGTGGCTGCTAGGGAAGTGAACTGTGTTTGCAGGTGATCAAGGTTGTATTCATTCCGCCGATTCTGTTGAAAAATCGTTTCTTAAACGGAAGCAAACGGAACGAAACGGGGATAAACATACCTGAATTTGTCCAATAGAAACTCTTGTTTGCAACTGTTTGAACTAATGATTACACCATAGATCAGCTAGATGCAAGCAAGAGTGGGCAAGGGGGTGTTGAATGTGTCACTGTCTGTCACCTTGATTACTCACATTTTTCTCTCGACCTGTGTGCACCTACGTTGTACATTAGAAAATTTGAGTATCATGTAGTAGCCTAAACCTATCGATGTTACATTGAGCTGGTTGAATGCAATATCAATGACAGTCATCCAATATGCTGTAATAGAAATAAAGCCATGCTAAAAAAAAATGGTGTGCATGCTTGTGTGTGTATCGGTGCATGTGTGTGTGTTTAGGGTTAATTACTGAAGGACTTGTCTTATGTCAAGTGTTTGTCCTGATCTGTTGAACAGGCCAGTCACACACCAAGAGAATGTTGGCAACATGTTGAGAGTCCCACCATCAACAGGTACTTGCAACATTTCACACTGCATCAGCGAGATTTTCTGTACATCACAATATTTCATGTAACTGGTGGGAGTGCAAGGAAAGACACCACTAAACAGTTTTGAAGTAGTAAGTTGAATATTTTCCCTCCATATCCCCTCCTCTCTCTCTCTTTTTTTCCTTTCTCTCCCTCCTCTCTCTCCCCCCTCCTCTCTATCTCCCTTCCTCATTATCTCCCCTCCCCTCTCTACTCTCTCTCTCTCTCTCTCTCTCTCTCTCTCTCTCTCTCTCTCTCTCTCTCTCTCTCTCTCTCTCTCTCTCTCTCTCTCTCTCTCTCTCTCTCTCTCTCCCTCTTTCTCCATCACCTTCCCTCTCCCCCTCTCCCTCTCTCCCATACTCTCTCTTTCTCCTCTTTCTCTCTCTCCCTCCTCTTTCTCTCTCTCCCTCCCCCCTCCCTCTGTGCCCTCTCTCCCCCTTCTCCCCCCTCATCTCCTCTCTCTCTCTCTTTCTCTCTCTCTCCCTCTCCTTCCCTACAATTCAAAGGGCTTTATTGGCATGGGAAACATATGTTAACATTGCCAAAGCAAGTGAAATAGATAATAAACAAAAGTGAAAATGAAAAGTAAACATTACACTCACAAAAGTGACAAAGGAATACAGACATTTCAAATGTCATAGTATGTCTAAATAAAGTGTCGTAACGATGTGCAAATAGTTAAAGTACAAAAGGGAAAATAAATAAACATAAATATGGGTATTTACAATGGTGTTTGTTCTTCACTGGTTGCCCTTTTCTTGTGGCAACAGGTCACAAA
Source organism: Coregonus clupeaformis (assembly GCF_020615455.1). Classification (NCBI taxonomy): domain Eukaryota; kingdom Metazoa; phylum Chordata; class Actinopteri; order Salmoniformes; family Salmonidae; genus Coregonus; species Coregonus clupeaformis. The sequence goes on along the minus strand of NC_059202.1, from coordinate 53,273,261 downwards.
TCTTGCTGCTGTGATGGCACACTGTGGTATTTCACCCAATAGGTATGGGAGTTTATAAAAATGTGATTTGTTTTTGAATTCTTTGTGGGTCTGTGTAATCTGAGGGAAATATGTGTCTCTAATATGGTCATACATTTGGCAGGAGGTTAGGAAGTGAAGCTCAGTTTCCACCTCATTTTGTGGGCAGTGTGCACATAGCCTGTCTTCTCTTGAGAGCCAGGTCTGCCTACGGCGGCCTCTCTCAATAGCAAGGCTATGCTCACTGAGTCTGTACATAGTTTTAATTTTTGGTCAGTCACAGTGGCCAGGTATTCTGCCACTGAGTACTCTCTGTTTAGGGCCAAATAGCATTCTAATTTACTCTGTTTTTTTGTTAATTCTTTCCAACGTGTTAAGTAACTATCTTTTTGTTTCTCATGATTTGGTTGGGTCTAATTGTTTTGCTGTGTTGTCTCTCTCGCTCTTTCTCTCTCTCTCTCTCTCTCTCTCTCTCTCTCTCTCTCTCTCTCTCTCTCTCTCTCTCTCTCTCTCTCTCTCTCTTCTTCCCTCCCCTGCTCTCTCTCTCCCCCTCCTTTCTCCCTTTCTCCTCTCTCCCCTCCTCACTCTCTTTCTCTCTCCCTCTCTCTCTGCCAGTAATGGTCTGACAGGGGAAGTGGGTCATTAAGCCGTGTCCCTCTGCCCAAGTGTGTTAAATCTGACACTTTGTTTTCATTGGAGAGTGCTTCGGTTGTACACTCGCTCTCACTCACTTCATCCCTCTACCACTCTATCCCTCTCTCTCTTTCTCCCTGTCCCCTCCCTCACGTTCTCTCTCCTCCCTTCCCACTCCTTCCTTCCCCTGTTTTCTTTTGCTCCCTTGACCCCTCTCAACGCCAATATATACTCTCACTTTCATTCTGTAGCTTTTCAGATTCCACAACCTGAAGTCTGTTTCTCCCTCTCACCTAGACAGCCCTGTCACTGTCATTAAAAGAGTCTGCGTTTGTCTGATGAAGTTACATTGTAGTTACACATTATGATGAACTCTGAAATTAGAACAGTGAGAGTGGGAGTGCGAAAGAGAGAAAGAGAGAGAGAGATTTCTGTGGGAAAATCCATATGGGTCGGTTCAGACTGGCACATTGCCTGAGTGTCTGGCCTCAGTCACACACACACACACACATGCACACGAACACGTACACACCAAAAACACACACCGAACACACACACACACACACACACACACACACACCAAACACACATACATACACACACACACTGTTACAGGTTTTTTTTTTTCTCGCGTTTTTACTTTTCGATTTCGAGGTTGGTTCTGTTTTAAGTGTGGACGTGCACTGATTGGAATCATCCTCATTGGTCAGGATGTTTTGCACCTGTCGCCTCGTTAATCAGTCGTTAATTTCACCTGTGCTAAAAGCTGCAGAGCCAATGCGCCAGTTGGCTTGAAAGAAGTTGGAAGTGCTTGACAGCTTTTTAAGTCTTGCTCTTTAAGTTGGTGAAAACAAAGCCTTTTATCTAGTGTTCTCCCCTTTGGTTAGCTCCACTTACTTTTTGAACTCCATAGTATAAGATTTGGTTTGTCTTTTTGGGCCAAATTTAGTGGGCACTCATGGTGGGTGTCTTTTAGGACGCAGTTTCTTGTTGCTAGTCAGCTTTCAGTGGACACCCCCATGAGCGTCTTTGAGAACCTCTCCTAAAACCTCCCTTTTTTCGTTTTGGTGCTTGTCTGTGGCTCATCTGTTGGTCTTATTGGGAACGTAACACACACACACACATACACATATATACAGTACATTCGTGCTACACACCCTATTTACTATTGCTAATACTGCACAATTTAAACACTTTCCCACAATCCCTCCTTTCTCTGATACATGTGTAAATATTATAAATTGTGCCTTCCTGTATTATACTTATGCTAAAATGTTTCTTCTATTCTACTACCATTTATTTTATGTACATATTTGTCACGTTGTTGATGTGGATGCGGTGGTGAAGTCAGGCGCAGGACACAGATGATAAGTCAACACGACTTTACTGAGACTTATGCACAATACAAAGTAAATGGCCTCGAAAACACCGGAGGCGAACTAATACGCGCAATGCGTAAAATACTCTTTAAACACAAAAGTACCGAACCTTGACACCAAACGACAGGTGGACAATAACACACAACTGCAAACAAAACCAAAGGAAACTTATAGGTGACATAATCAATACAGAAGACGAAACAGGTGCGACCAACTAGACAAGACCAAACAAACATAGAGAACATACAAGCGGTAGTAGCTAGTACTCCGGGGACGACGAACGCCGAAGACTGCCCGAGCAAGGAGGAGGAGCAGCCTCGGCGGTATTCGTGACAGTACCCCCCCCTTGAGACCCCGGCCTCGGGGACGGCCAGGAGGACGCGGAGCAGGGCGCGTGGGGTGACTACGGTGGAACTCCGTCAGGAGGGAGGGATCTAAAATGTCCCTCCTAGGCACCCAGCACCGTACCTCCGGACCATACCCCTCCCACTCCACGAGATATTGTAGACCCCCCATCCGACGTCTCGAATCCACGATGGACCGGACTGAATACGCCGGAGCCCCCTCGATGTCCAGTGGGGGCGGAGGAGTCTCTCTTATCTCACTGTCCTGGAGTGGACCAGCTACCACCGGCCTGAGGAGAGACACATGGAACGAGGGGTTAATGTGATAATCATTATGCAGTTGTAACTTGTAACATACCTCGTTCAATCTCCTCAGGACCCACAAACCGCCGACCAAGCTTCCGGCAGGGCAGGCGAAGGGGCAGGTTTCGAGTCAAGAGCCAAACTCGATCTCCAGGTGCGTATACTGGACCCTCACTGCGGTGGAGATCGGCGCTCGCCTTCTGCCTACGGATAGCCCGCTGCAGATGTACGTGTGCAGCGTTCCACGTCTCCTCCGAGCGCCGAAACCACTCATCCACCGCAGGAGCCTCGATCTGGCTCTGATGCCATGGTGCCAGAACGGGCTTATACCCTAACACACACTGGAAAGGGGTCAGGTTAGTAGAGGAGTGGCGAAGAGAGTTCTGGGCCATCTCTGCCCAGGGGATATACCTCGACCACTCCTCCTGTCGGCCCTGGCAATACGATCTCAGAAACCTACTCACATCCTGGTTCACTCTCTCCACCTGCCCATTACTCTCAGGGTGGAAACCCGAGGTAAGGCTAACCGAGACCCCCAAGCGTTCCATGAATGCCCTCCAGACTCTAGAGGTGAATTGGGGACTCCGATCAGACACTATATCCTCGGGAACCCCGTAGTGCCGGAAGACGTGGGTAAACAAAGCCTCAGCGGTCTGTAGGGCAGTAGGGAGTCCCGGCATTGGGATGAGACGACAGGCCTTAGAGAACCGGTCCACAACGACCAGAATAGTGGTATTCCCCTGAGAGGGGGGAAGGTCCGTGACAAAGTCTACCGAGAGGTGAGACCACGGCCGTTGTGGAACGGGCAGGGGTTGTAACTTCCCCCTGGGCAGGTGTCTAGGCACCTTACACTGAGCGCACACCGAGCAGGAGGAGACATAAACCCTCACGTCCCTAGCCAATGTTGGCCACCAGTACTTAACACTAAGGCAGTGCACTGTCCGGCCAATACCTGGATGTCCAGAGGAGGGTGACATATGAGCCCAATATATGAGACGATCACGGATCTCGAGCGGAACGTACGTCCGCCCCACTGGACACTCTGAAGGAGTAGGGTCGGTGCGTAACGCCCGCTCGATTTCCACATAGACCTCCCACACCACCGGTGCCACCAGACAAGACTCCGGCAGTATGGGTGTGGGCTCAATGGACCTCTCCTCTGTGTCATACCGCCGGGACAGGGCGTCTGCCTTACTGTTCTGGGACCCTGGGATGTAAGTTATCCTAAAAACGAACCGGGTCAGAAACATGTTCCACCTAGCCTGACGAGGGTTCAATCTCCTAGCTGCCCGGATGTACTCCAGGTTACGATGGTCAGTCAGAATGAGAAAAGGGTGTTGAGCCCCCTCAAGCCAATGCCTCCACACCTTTAGGGCTTGAACCATGGCTAGCAGCTCCCTGTCCCCTACGTCATAATTTCGTTCCGCCGGGCTGAGCTTCTTAGAATAAAAAGCGCAGGGACGGAGCTTAGGAGGCGTGCCTGAGCGTTGAGACAATACTGCCCCAATACCGGCGTCTGACGCGTCCACTTCCACCTGGAACGCTAAAGCGGGGTCCGGGTGCGCCAGCACCAGAGCCGAAGTGAACAGGTCCTTCAGTTTACCAAACGCCCTGTCCGCCTCAGCCGACCACTGCAAACGCACCGGGCCCCCCTTCAGCAGGGACGTGATGGGAGCTGCTACCTGTCCAAAACCCCGGATAAACCTCCGGTAGTAATTGGCAAAACCCAAAAACCGCTGCACCTCTTTAACAGTGGTTGGAGTCTGCCAATTACGCACGGCTGACACATGGTCAATCTCCATCTTCACCCCTGACGCGGACAACCGATGACCCAAGAAGGAGATGGACTCCTGGAAAAACAGACATTTCTCTGCCTTGACATACAAGTCATGCTCCAACAGCCTACCCAACACTCGGCGCACCAGGGCTACATGCTCGGCTCGTGTAGAAGAGTACACTAGGATGTCGTCAATGTACATTACCACACCCTGCCCATGCAGGTCCCGGAAGATCTCGTCCACAAAGGATTGGAAGACTGAAGGAGCATTCATTAACCCATATGGCATGACGAGATACTCATAATGACCCGAGGTGGTACTAAATGCTGTCTTCCATTCATCTCCCTCCCTAATGCGCACCAGGTTGTAGGCGCTCCTGAGATCCAGTTTTGTGAAGAAACACGCTCCGCGTAATGATTCAGTCATAGTCACATTCAGAGGAAGGGGATAACTGTATTTAACAGTGATCTGATTGAGACTACGGTAATCAATACACGGGCGCAACCCTCCATCCTTCTTCTTCACAAAAAAGAAACTCGAGGACGCAGGGGAAGTGGAGGGCCGTATGTATCCTTGTCTCTGGGACTCGGCTATGTATGTCTCCATAGCCGCCGTCTCCTCTTGAGACAGAGGATACACATGGCTCCGCGGAAGAGCCGCACCTGCCTGGAGGTTTATCGCACAATCTCCCCGTCTATGAGGTGGCAATCGCGTCGCCCTAGTCTTGCTGAACACGAGTGCCAAATCCTCATACTCGGGGGGAATGTGCATTGCGGGCACTTGGTTCGGACTCCCCACCGTGGTCGCCCCGACGGAAACACCTAAACATCGCCCAACACACTGGACAGACCACTCCTTAAGAGCCCTCTGTTGCCACGAAATGGTGGGGTCATGGGCGATTAACCAAGGAAGCCCCAGCACCACGGGATACGCAGGAGAGTCGATCAGTTACAACTGAATGATCTCCTCATGACCCCCCTGCGTCTTCATCTTTAGTGGCGCTGTGACCTCCCTAATCAACCCAGATCCCAATGGACGGCTATCTAGGGCATGGACAGGGAAGGGTGCATCAACGGGCAGGAGGGGAATCCCTAACTTAACACAAAATGTACGATCAATGAAATTCCCAGCTGCGCCTGAATCGACTAGCGCCTTATGCTGGGAATGAGATGCAACCTGAGGAAATACTACAGGTATACACAAGTGAACAACAGAGAGCTCTGGGTGAGTTGGGCGCCTACTCACCTGGAATGACTCTCCAGTGCGCGACCTGTTGCCTCGAATCCCCGGGAGACCCTCCCCAGCACCTAGCCGCAGTGTGTCCTCCACGGCCACAGTTGGTGCAGGGGACGGCCCCCCTCGGGCTCTCTCTCCTCCTCTCTCTAGCGCCAGCACCCCCGAGCTCCATAGGGCTCGGCTCGGAGGTGCTGGGGGATGGAATGGACGGCCCCAACTCTGGACGTCCGCGGGTGGCCAGCAGGGTATCCAGACGGATTGACATGTCCACCAACTGGTCGAAGGTCAGATTGGTGTCCCTGCAGGCCAACTCTCGTCGAACGTCCTCACGCAGGCTGCACCGATAGTGGTCGATGAGGGCCCTCTCATTCCACCCTGCATCCGTCGCTAGAGTCCGGAAGTCCATGGCGATCTTCTGTGCGCTCCTCTTCCCCTGTCGAAGGTGGAACAGACGCTCCCCCGCTGCTTTACCCTTAGGGGGATGATCGAAAACAGCCCTGAAGCGGCGGGAGAACTCCGCGTAGCTGATGGTGGCGGCGTCTATTCCCCTCCATTCGGCATTGGCCCACTCCAACGCCTTGCCGGAGAGACAGGAGATGAGGGCGGAAACGCTTTTGTATCCCGAGGGCGCCGGGTGTATGGTGGCCAGGTAGAGTTCCACCTGAAGGAGGAACCCCTGACACCCGGCTGCAGTGCCATCATATGCCCTCGGGAGCGAGAGCCGAATCCCACTGGACTCCGGAGCTGGTCTGGTGGGGCTGGCCGATGGTGGTGGTGAGGTAGGAGGAGGTGTGGGCAAGCCTCCTCTCTCCCATCGGCGCAGGGTGTCATGATCTCTTGCATGGCGGATCCGAGTTGCTGGATCCCGGCGTCCTGGCAGCTGACCCAATCCTCCAGTGACTCGGTCCCCGCCGCTGCTCCTGCTGACTCCATAGTAATGGTGTGTTATTCTGTCACGTTGTTGATGTGGATGCGGTGGTGAAGTCAGGCGCAGGACACAGAGGATAAGTCAACACGACTTTACTGAGACTTATGCACAATACAAAGTAAATGGCCTCGAAAACACCGGAGGCGAACTAATACGCGCAATGCGTAAAATACTCTTTAAACACAAAAGTACCGAACCTTGACACCAAACGACAGGCGGACAATAACACACAACTGCAAACAAAACCAAAGGAAACTTATAGGTGACATAATCAATACAGAAGACGAAACAGGTGCGACCAACTAGACAAGACCAAACAAACGTCGAGAACATACAAGCGGTAGTAGCTAGTACTCCGGGGACGACGAACGCCGAAGCCTGCTCGAGCAAGGAGGAGGAGCAGCCTCGGCGGTATTCGGGACAGTATTCTTATATTTTATTATTTATTTTATTGTTGTTGCATTGTCATGAAGGAACCTGCAAGTAAGCATTTCATACCATGTGTATCCAGTGTATACGACTAATAAAACCTGAAACTTAAAACACACCCACACACACACACACACACACACACACACTGGCTGGCTAAATGCAACATCAGCTCCTATAGCTTCTGTTGATGTTATCTGTAGGGGTAATCTGGTCTCAACTCAGCAGCGTCACTCAGCTCAGCAATATGAGTCGTTTCCTTCAGCAAGACCTATCAGTTGGAGTGGGACTGATTTGGGGAGACAGCCTCTCGGCAGTTGGCACAACCAGAGATGGACCCGATAACCTCTGACCCTTGATTCTGGGATGTCCAGTGTGGACCTCTCCTCTCCTGTGTTGTTTGAGACTGGACTGTAATACTTGTTGATGCTAGTAAACATCAACCTCAATCAGACAAATTTGAAGAATTAGACTAAACTCAGGTCTAAACTTGTCAACCAATGGTGAGTAAAGGAGGAGGATTAAAAACAAGAAATCTGGTTCAAGAGAAAGAAGGAGTGTTCTCCAACGCTCTCCGATGAGGAACTTCAGCTAAAATAGCTCAGAACAGTACTTCCCTAAACTCTCATTCTACCACTAACTTCCACTTTTTATTTTGAGTTTATTTTGTTGTTAAGGCATGGGTCCACAGCTGTGTAGCTTCTGAAAACAATGTCCAAGTGGTCAACCCCCTTTTAGCTGGAGAATTGGCAATGAAAGATAACAAGTGTCTGAAGAGATGTGTGTCAATAAATATTTAACCAAAGTAACATACAATCCAGTTGTCTATTGTGGGAGACGTGTGCGTGTGTGTGTGTGTGTGTGTGTGTTTGTGTGTATGTGTGTGTGTGTGTATGTACATGTATGCGTAGGCCTATAGTGCATGCTTGTTTATGATTCTCTGTGTGTTTGCGCGCAGCAGAATTCTCAATTCATTTTGCGTCCTGATAATTGATATATGAAAAGCTACTCTCTCCAAACACCTGTCTGTCTGACTGTCTTGTTTGAATTCCCACACCATGCAAATGACTGTGTTAACTGTTCTGTCTCATTTATTACATGCGCGCCATGGGGAAGCGGTTAGGGGTTGTTCTGTAGAACGAGACAAACCCAGTTTCCATAGTGATCAGTGTCTTAGCTCTGACCCTCAGGCCCAGCTTTAACCAAGCTTTTTAACCCACTCTCTCCTTCAGTATGTTAGGGGTACCAGGTCTCTCTCCGTTGCGTGCCAAGACTAGCATGTTTTTAATAGACTGCTTGAATTACAATCCTAATTTAGGCTCAGGACCTAACTTAGACTTGGACGGACACACACACTATGTCTGTCTGTCTGCCTGTCTGTCTGTGGCTCTCTGAACTGAACATCCAGTCCCTGTTCTGGTTCTGATGACAGCTGGTCAAACAATAAGAGGATAACAACTCTTCTTATGAATGAGCAGGGATGAAGCTAAGCTTACAGCATTCTTACACTGCTGTCCCCTGCCAAGCACACACACACACATACACACGTGCGCACACACGTGAGCACACACACACACACACACACACAATCCTCCTCCATTACAAATAATCTATTAGACGCCCTCCACTTCAACGGCTGTTAATCATATTATCTGGAATCCCTTGCACTTAAATCCATAACTGCTGTGTATATTAATCGCAGGGAAAATCTCGTTATCAAGTCTATATTAATTAAAGCCATCTGCTGCCGATGGGGTGAGACTGGGGATAAGAGGTTGTGTGTGTGTGGGTGTGTTATAGGATGGGGATAGAGTGAGACATAGGGTAATGGGTGTATCAAGCTTGAGTTTTTATGTCTGAAGGAGTTATTTGTGTGTATGTTTTGTCTGGAATACATTTTTCAAATAGTTAGAGATAGAAAGCGGGACAGAGATAGATGGGCAGATGGGTGGAAGAGTGAGATATTATTTCTGCGGGTGTTCAGAATACATTGTGGCCCCTCTATCAACTAATGAAAAAAAATGAATCCTGGATGAATTCTTCATTGATTGGCTACCTTGATTCCTGTGTGAAGTTGACTCATGTTACACAGACAAAGGTGAACCTCAGGACAACTCTCCGTTAGTTTCTACCTGGTATCATGTGTTATTATCGCCACGTGTTCTAATCCCTGTCGTTAGAGCTACGTAGGCATTCATAACCTCCCTCTGTGACAGCCACACCCTGGGCCTGTTTCACAACAATTCTCTTTGGCTGCAGATTGCTCTCCCATCTGTCTAAGCTGTCAGTTAGCCACTTAACACACACACACACACACACACACACACACACACACACACACACACACACACACACACGATAGAAGGGGGATGAAGTTTTCCATTGTATTGTCTTCCACCTTCCTTCCACCACACATGAAGTGTTTGACTGGCCTTAAGTGAGTGTGCTAGTTCACCCCCTCTCTTCATCAAGGGCTAGCCCTGGAGTATGGAACAGAAAACGCCATGTGGAGTTCAAAACAGAATAATATTGAACTCAGCAATATTCAAAAAAAGGAAACGCTGTTATGTTTTGATATGCTGCTTTTCCGGAAGTACCTCAAGGCTTGGAGGCAGGAAGATGCAGAGAGAGAGAGGTAGATAGAGAGAGAGGTGGATAGAGAAAGAAAAGAACAGAGCACTGTACTGTATATAGCCTAGCATCCCAGATCTATCCATCTCTTCCCTCTCTCTCCCTTCTTCTCACCCTTCCTTCATCTTTTCAACTTCAAGGCAGCAGAAACATGTCAGTGTGTCTGGGGGCATAATCTTGGGCGGCCGATGCTTCACTCTGACACGCACGCACACGCACACACACACGCACACACACACACACACACGCACACACGCACACACACACACACACACACACACACGCGTGCGAGCGCGCGCACACACACACACACACTGAATGACAGTTGATCAGGGGAACCTGCCAAATACCCTATACTCCTCTTTTCTCTCCCTCTCTCATCTCAACACTCATCTCATTTATCCTTTATTATTATTTTCTTTTTTCCTGTTCTCGTCTTTTGCGTCAGGCAGTGAAGCAGCCACCTGCGCTGTGCTCTGGCTCAGTTAGTTGAACTGTCGCCTGGGGGGCCTCACCTGAGAATGCTGACAGCTGCCTGAATAATATTCCCTCCTCTCCCTCGACTGATGGGCCAATGCTGGGATGGTGGAAGGGGTGCCTCCGCTAATAGATACAATCCCTCTATTTTGTCTTTCAAAGAAACATAGGGAATGTAGGAGGAGGAAGCGGAGAAAGATGGGGGGGGACTTTCGAAGACTTTCGAGGAGGTAGGAAGCAGACACAGAGCAGTGTAGGAGTTTTGATCACATTTTGGTTTGTGTGAATAAGGGAGCCAGGGTGTGTTACACCTGACCTTACGGTATAGGTACCCTTTTCAGTAGATAACTTCCTTATTGAACTACGCAGCGCATAACAGTTGGAGAGATAAAGCATCAAAATGAATGGCCTTTTCCACAAAACATAAATGCACAAGAACATCACGTCATTATGTTTTTTTCCAGACACATTGTGAAATAACAGAGACACTATGGCCTGACTGCAATGTTTTCTGTATGTTCTGCTGGAGCTACTGCTGTCCAAGCAATGACTGACAGAGAAGCTTGACAGACTGTGGGACGTTTGAATGGGTACGAGGTAGTGAATCCACGTCTCTGCTTTTCAGAGGAAACTAGTGACACTTCAGACCACTGAGAAACAAGGAGGAGGAGAATAAAGATGAGGAAAAGAGGATGTAATGAGGACGAAAGACAGAAGAAGATGAAGGAGAAGAGGAGGACACAGTTGATATCAACAGTGATTTGGTGAGAGCTTTGTGTTTAGATAATTTCTGTATTTAATAGGTAAAGCATTTTTGTCTCCTGATTGGCTGTCCTGCCCTTGACCCCTGACCCTGACACCTCGGCCACAGATGGGCAGGGCTCCACTGCTCAGGCTCAGAAATAGATCTGTCACATTTCACAGGCCGGCGTTGCTGTCCCCTCCCTGGCCCTCCCTGTCCCAGACAAGAGCCTCTCTGTCTTTCTGTGTTTGCTCAGGCACGGGCCCCACAGCTCACACACCAGCTCTCTCTCTCTCTCTCTCTCTCTCTCTCTCTCTCTCTCTCTCTCTCTCTCTCTCTCTCTCTCTCTCTCTCTCTCTCTCTCTCTCTCTCTCTCTCTCTCTCTCTCTCTCTCTCTCTCTCTCTCTCTCTCTCTCTCTCTCTCTATCGCTCTCTCTCATTCTCGCTCCCTCTCTCGCTCTCTCAATTTTACTGAAAGCTAATAGCACTTCAGATAAAACAGCGCAGGCCGATTTCACAGACACAGATTAAGACTACTCCTGGACTAAGAAGCGTGCTCAGTGAAGAATCTTCATTGAAAATGCTTTTCAGTCCAGGGGCTGAAAAGTCCAAGATGATCCCTTTCTCTCTCTATCACACTTGCTCCTGTCTTTTCCATATCTTTATACTTACCTTCTCTTTTGCTGTTGTTCCCATCCTGATTCCAGGGGCGCAACTTTCACTGGGGACGGGGAGGACATGTCCCAACCACATTCTGAAATTACATTTTTGTCCCCCCCCAGTTTTATGGAATGTGATACAAAACAGGGCAACGGTATCCTTTAGGACCATGCGGATGCTTCCGAGCATTCGGGTAGGCTGTTTGGAGTGTTTATCCCACTGGATAAAAATAATAATAATTTTAAAAAATATATATGTCCCCACCACTTCTAAAACCAAAGTTGCGCCCTGCCTGATTCCATATCTCTTTCTGTTCCCTCCTCTCGTTCACCCACTCCCTCTCTTCCTCTACTTCTTTTCTTCCACTATTCCACTCTCCCGTGAGATCAATTTGCCTGAGTGTGGCCGGATGTGAAAGCAAGACACATTCTCACGCTCGTCATCTACTCATCATGTTTTATCACACATGTTGCCTGTGGCTCCCTACTCTTTCAAGCATTCTCTCCATCCATTCTTCATCTCAACCTCTCCTGTCTTCTTCATTGTGATTCTCTGAATCTTCATCTTGTCAGGTACTCTAAGCCTCCTGCAGGTTCTCTAACTTTTCTCTTCCCAACTCAATTCAAATTCAATTAAACCTCCAGAGACTCAACTAACTTTTAAAAAGAAATAGGAAAAGAAACTCTTTCATTTTTCTCTCCAATCTGGCTCCTCTAACCACCTAATTCTCAGAGTTCTTCTCTTTACCTCTTCTTCTGTCTTACGCCTTTTTCTCCCCATCTCTCCTCCATCTCCCCGCTCTCCTCTCTCCCCACTGCTCCACCCCTCCCTTCTTCCCTTTCTAACCCCTCCGTCCAGCTGTCTAAATGTACGGTGTGTTTTCCTTTGCCATGCTCCAGGTCGTGTTATTCTTGGTAAGTGACAGAAGCAGGGCAGGAACCGGCTAACGGTGGGAACAGGACTTCACTGCCATTTTAAACCAGGGAGGGAACCAGAACAGTTTAAGAAGGTCAACTCCACCTTTTCATAACCCCATACACAGGTGATATTACTATTCCCAATACATAATAGTCTGCTTGGTGTAATCCACATCACAGCAAATATGAATCACACAAATCAAACCAAGCTGCAGATGGTTCTATCCAGTATAAATAAAGGGACTTTGAGTTTAGGCCCTCCCAAGCCAGGGGCTGTATTTTATGGGGTAACCCAGGTCAGGTGCCCTGGTCTGGGGAAAGCAGCTGCTAACCACTCGCCTAGACCTATATGGTATTTGCTCCAATCCTGGGACTTCCATAACTAACCACTATAGGGCAGAGGAGATCACATGTAGCAGTTATTGGAATCTTTTTCCCTCTCTCGTTCTCTTTCTCCGCTCCATATCCATATAACACTGAGTCTATGCACTTACCAAGCCTAACAGAAGAAAACCTAAAGCCACAAACTTGTGATGTATCGACCAGCAAACCTCGCTTTCCTTTTAATCTGAAATTGGTCGTTTAAAAATCATTCATTTGAATGGTCTTAATGAGATTGTGGCGGGTAAATGAGGAAGAATGTTTTTGTTTCGGTTAGGCCCAGGCTGTATAAACACCAACATCATTACCAGTTAATGGTTGCTAAGTGACTGGCCCACTGAATCATGTGTCTTTGCAGGGACGCTAAATTGGTTGTGTAAAAAGTATTGGGAAGGAGTTTATTGGGTTTATTTTAAATATGGTTTGTAAGTTTAAATATCTGTACTGTAATCGATCCAATAAAGCTACATTGGTGTCATATGAAGTCAGTTAACCACTGACTGATAATACAATTAACAACAATATAAACTTTATTTGTAAAGTGCTTTTAATTATTTGCACTCAAAGTGCTAATGATACTTACCATCCTTACTGTCTGTTCAAGATTGAGATATAATAATGGCCTTTGTCCAATGACGCTTCACTATAATAGTTTTTAGCAGTAATATCTCCAGTTCACATGGCATTTAGTGTTGTCCAAATCACCTAAACAAACAAAGTATTAAATCCTTAAACCCATTAATTCTCTGTTTCTCTATCACTCTTCTTCTTACTCTCACTCAAACACACACACACACGAGTGCACAAACACACACGAACAAACACACGCACGAACGCACACACACACACACACACAAACGCACACACACACACAAACGCATACACACACACACAAACACACACACACGAACGCACACACACACAAACGAAGGCACACACACACACATGCACACGCACAGAGACACTCACTCCTCTCCTGTGTTAAGATCAGTATAAGTGTGTGCCTGTGCGTGAGTTTCTGGGTCGTGCTTGCATTGCTGCTCACTAAATCACAAGGAGAGGTGTTAAACTGCCCTTCTAATGCTCAGAGGAGAGTGATTACTGCTCTCCATTAATGTATGTGTGTGTACGTGTGTGTGTGTGTGTGTTGGGGGGGAGAGGTTGCTCTGTGCCAGTGTACAACAGTACATACAACCCTATTACCAACCCCAACCATCTCTGCACTACGCCTCCCTTACGTGATCATTTAAATCAGTACAATTCTTCAGGTGATGTCTTCGTATGCTGCAGTATTCTATCTGATGTAGCTGTATGAATGGCTCCCCAGTCCTCTTGGGGATGTTCAGTGGGCTAGCTACTGGTAGAGTTCTCAGGTCAAACAGCCATCTCCTTAACTTGACATGGCCATTCTAACGCTGATAGTCCCACTGGGAAAGATGTGACAGCAATGAGAGAGATAAATCTTTTGTGAATGCACGCACATGCGCACGTACACCCACATAGACACATGCACACAAACGCACACACACACACACAAGCACACACACACACACAGACTCCAACCTGAGTCAGTGGAGATGAGGTCAACCCATAACTCAGTGCTAACATCACACTTACCACTGGCCAAGTCACCCCTTAACTATCTGCTTTATTGCCATCCTATTTCCCTCAATATTCTATTTTTCCATCTCTCTCCCCCCTCTCCCTCTCTATTTCTTTCTCCTCTCTCCCTACTCTACTGTTGTAAAGATTTCACTAGTCTCTCTCTCTCCTCTCTCTCTGTTGGAGGCACATTGGCGACTACGTGTATTTGCTGGTTCAAGCATTCTAGTGGAGAGCGTTCTAAACTCAGCAAAAAAAAGAAATGTCCATTTTTCAGGACCCTGTCTTTCAAAGATCATTTGTAATAACTTCACAGATCTTCATTGTAAAGGGTTTAAACACTGTTTACCATGTTTGTTCAATTAACCATAAACAATTAATGAACATGCACCTGTGGAACGGTCCTTAAGACACTAACAGCTTACAGACGGTAGGCAATTAAGGTCACATTTATGAAAACTTAGGACACTAAAGAGGCCTTTCTACTGACTCTGAAAAAGACCAAAAGAAAGATGCCAAGGGTCCTTGCTCATCTGCGTGAACGTGCCTTAGGCATGCTGCAAGGAGGCATGAGGACTGCAGATGTGGCCAGGGCAATACATTGCAATGTCCTTACTATGAGATGCCTAAGACAGCGCTACAGGGAGACGGGACAGACAGCTGATCGTCCTCGCAGTGGCAGACCACGTGTAACAACACCTGCACAGGATCGGTACATCCGAACATCACACCTGCGGGACAGGTACAGGATAGCAACAACAACTGCCCGTGTTACACCAGGAACGCACAGTCCCTTGGTGGAAGAGTGGGGTAACATCTCACAGCAAGAACTGGCAAGTCTGGTGCAGTCCATGAGGAGGAGATGCACTGCAGTACTTAATGCAGCTGGTGGCTACACCAGATACTGACTGTTACTATTACTTTTGATTTTGACCCCCCCTTTGTTCAGGGACATATTATTCCATTTCTGTTAGTCACATGTCTGTGGAACTTGTTCAGTTTATGTCTCAGTTGTTGAATCTTGTTATGTTCATACAAATATTTACACATGTTAAGTTTGCTGAAAATAAATGCAGTTGACAGTGAGAGGACATTTCTTTTTTTGCTGAGTTTATTTGTTCACTAGTTAGCAGCGTGCTACTACCGCTCACTCTGACATCACACCTCAAATATTAAGCGTCTTCTGTCCTGGCCACTGTGAAGGAGGTCACCTGAGAGGTGACAGGAGTGATAACAAAGGAGTTCAGATGGGAAGAGGTAAAAAAAATCAATATATTGAGATTTAGTCAAAATGACTCATTTTATCTAGCCTAGTCAACAACATTTACAAAATGTGTTGAGTTGACAATTTTTTAAAAGTTGACTTCAACTTAAACTCACTCAAAATCTCAAAACGTATTAAATCCAGTTGAGTTAGCAAAAAAAAACAGTTTATTCAACTTAGAAATTCACAACCAAAAAGTCAAATGAACTGAAACAACATAACAGCTGTATTGGGGGCGGAGGTCATTAGAATTATACCCAGCATGCTTTGCAACTGTACATTTTTACATTTACATGTTGGTCATTTAGTAGACACTTTTATCCATAGTGACTTCAGTGAGTGCATTCAACAAAGGTAGATAAACAACCACATGTCAAAAATAACAAGACAAACGTTTCTGTAAGCTTTACTGAGAATGTCGTTGTAGTTAAAGTGGTCTGTTGGTTGGTTGACATAACTGAGTGCACTGCCTGTTTTGAAACTGGCGAAAAAGCGCACATGAGCAAGAGACAGATGGGAGCATAATATTTCCTACTGAAATCTCTATTATATCATTGTTAGGGTTAAGGTTGTCTAGTCAATGTATATATAGTCCACTTAACTTGATAGTAAGTTAGATTAATTGAAAATATGAAGTCATTTCAAAATGGAGGCTAGTTATCTCTACTAAAACCTAAATTTTTAAAACTAGAAATAGCAGGTTATACTGACAACTAGGAATAGTAGGTTAGGTAACACTTTATTTGGATAGTCTATCTGTAGATGCTCTACAGCAGTGGTCACCAGCTGGTTGATCGTGATCGATTGGTCGATCTCCAAGGCATTCCTAGTCGATCAACAAACAAGCCTTGCATTCCTATTCTTATTTTATTTGTTTGGCGCTGTTGGCAGTAGGTGCACTTGATTCAGCAGCCCTAGCGCCGGGTAGGCAAAGTGTTCCCATTTTGAACCATTTCATGTGTCTGAAGGTAGAACTCCGCCTAGCCGGCAGACCCACAGAGCAAATCAAGTGCACCTATAGGCCTACCACTGGCCAATCAGATACCTCAGATCACCGTGTCTGCACAGTTTCCTCGAGCAATAGACCGTAAAAAGAAACCTTGAACGCACAGCAAAGTTGAAATTGTGAGATTTCAAAACTTTGAAAACCAAGACTAGATTGAGACTCATCGAATACAGCAAAGAGCTGCTGTTTTTATGAGTAAGTTCATGTTTAAGTTGTTATCCAGCACTGTCAACACTTTGTTCAACACTTATATTATATTATATTATTATTATTATACATATTATATTATATTATATTATTATTATAAGCCATAAAACTCCCTACTACCACTCATGCTACAACCAGAACTGCAGCTGCAATGAATGAGTATAGCAAAGTGTTCTAATAAGCTTGTGTTGTTATTATTAGCGGTTTGTGCCTTTTTTAATATTGAGAAATATTTAACTTTCTCTGGTCATAGGAGTAACAACATGAATTGGTGCATGAGGCAGAAATAATGTAGTGCGACTTGAGTTTAGCCATCAGCTGGAAGACCCTGTCCCCTTTTCTCAGCAGAGAGAGGGAGAGCGGAGGGACGGTGAGTCGAGTGAGAGGCAGCCTCACCGCTGCTTCCTCCCCTCAGATGCAGGCCATCAGTCCAGTAAATAAATAAAATAAAAATCAACAAATGATCTATTACTAGTGTGATCATATACCTAATTTTTTAAAATATAATTTCAAAATGGTCTGACAAAAACAACATTGGCAGGGTAATTCAAGCATAGCCAATAAGCATAGATAATGTATTGGGCCTATAGCCTACTGCACAAACTTCATTGCTACAGAACTGTTTGTACAGTTGAAGTCGAAAGTTTAAATACACCTTAGCCAAATACATTTAAACTCAGTTTTTCACAATTCCTGACATTTAATCCTAGTAAAAATTCCCTATCTTAGGTCAGTAAGGTTCACCACTTTATTTTAAGAATGTGAAATGTCAGAATAATAGTAGAGAGAATGATTTATTTCAGCTTTTATTTATTTCATCACATTCCCAGTGGGTCAGAAATCAGCTTTTATTTATTTCATCACATTCCCAGTGGGTCAGAAGTTTACATACACTCAATTAGTATTTGGTAGCATTGCCTTTAAATTGTTTAACTTGGGTCAAATGTTTCGGGTAGCCTTCCACAAGCTTCCCACAATAAGTTGGGTGAATTTTGGCCCATTCCTCCTGACAGAGCTGGTGTAACTGAGTCAGGTTTGTAGGCCTCCTTGCTCGCACACGCTTTTTCAGTTCTGGCCACAAATGTTCTATAAGATTGAGGTCAGAGCTTTGTGATGGCCACTCCAATACCTTGACTTTGTTGTCCTTAAGCCATTTTACCACAACTTTGGAAGTATGCTTGGGGTCATTGTCCATTTGGAAGACCCATTTGTGACCAAGCTTTAACTTCCTGACTGATGTCTTGAGATGTTGCTTCAATATATCCACATAATTTTCCTTCCTCATGATGCCATCTATTTTGTGAAGTGCACCAGTCCCTCCAGCAGCAAAGCACCCACACAGCATGATGCTGCCACCCCGTGCTTCACGGTTGGGATGGTGTTCTTCGGCTTGCAAGCCACCCCCTTTTCCTCCAAACATAACGATGGTCATTATGGCCAAATAGTTATATTTTTGTTTCATCAGACAAGAGGACATTTCTCCAAAAAGTACGATCTTTGTCCCCATGTGCAGTTGCAAACCGTAGTCTGGCTTTTTTATGGCAGCTTTGGAGCAGTGGCTTCTTCCTTGCTGAGCAGCCTTTCAGTTATGTCGATATAGGACTCCTTTTACTGTGGATATAGATACTTTTGTACCTTTTTCCACCAGCATCTTCACAAGGTCCTTTGCTGTTGTTCTGGGATTGATTTGCACTTTTCGCACCAAAGTACGTTCATCTCTAGGAGACAGAACGCGTCTCCTTCCTGAGCGGTATGACTGCTGCGTGGTCCCATGTTGTTTATACTTGCGTACTATTGTCTGTACAGATGAACGTGGTACCTTCAGGCGTTTGGAAATTGCTCCCAAGGACGAACCAGACTTGTGGAGGTCTACCATTTTTTTTCTGAGGTCTTGGCTGATTTCTTTTGATTTGATACATCCACAGGTACACCTCCTATTGACTAAAATGATGTCAATTAGCCTATCAGAAGCTTCTAAAGCCATGCCATCATTTTCTGGAATTTTCCAAGCTGTTTAAAGGCACAGTCAACTTAGTGTATGTAAACTTCTGACCCACTGGAATTGTGATACAGTGAATTATAAGTGAAATAATCTGTCTGTAAACAATTGTTGGAAAAATTACTTGTGTCATGCACAAAGTAGATGTCCTAACCGACTTGCCAAAACTATAGTTTGTTAACAAGACATTTGTGGAGTGGTTGAAAAACGAGTTTTATTGACTCCAACCTAAGTGTATGTAAACTTCCGACTTCAACGGCAGTTACAGTCTTGTCTCAATTTTTAGTTTCAGTCTTGTCTCATCGTTGCAACTCCCATATGGACTTGGAAGAGGTGAAGGTCGAGAGCCATGCGTCCTCCGAAAAATGACCCTGCCAAGCCACACTGCTCGCTTAACCCGGAAGCCAGCCTCACCAATGTGTCGGAGGAAACACCGTCCAACTGGTGACCGAAGTCAGCTTGCAGGCACCTGGCCTGCCACAAGGAGTTGCTAGAGCACGATGAGACAAGGAAATCCCAGCCGGCCAAACCCTCCCCTAACATGGGTCTCCTATCACGGCTGGCTGTGACACAGCCTGGGATAAAACACTGTGATGCAGTGCCTTAGACCACTGCGCCACTCGGGAGACCCTTTACAGAACTGTTTTTAACTGGTTAATGTTGCACAGGCTTAGGTTTTATAAGTCATGTTTTTTGTTATCTGAGCGGTACATCCTTATTCTAAAATTGATTAAATTGTATTTTTTTCGTTAGCAATCTACTCACAATACCCCATAATGACAAAGCAAAAACATGTTTTTAGAAATGTTTGCAAATGTATTAAAAATAAAAAACAGATATACCTTATTCATATAAGTATTCAGACCCTTTGCTATGAGACTCTAAATTGAGCTCAGGTGCATCCTGTTTCCATTGATCATCCTTGAGATGTTTCTACAACTTGATTGAAGTCCACCTGTGGTAAATTCAATTGATTGGACATGATTTGGAAAGGCACACACCTGTCTATATAAGGTCCCACAGTTGACAGTGCATGTCAGATCAAAAAACCAAGCCATGAGGTCAAAATAATTGTCTGTAGAGCTCCGAGACAGCATTGTGTCGAGGCACAGATCTGGGGAAGGGTACCAAAACATTTCTCCAACATTGAAGGTCCCCAAGAACACAGTGGCCTCCATCATTCTTAAATTGAAGAAGTTTGGAACCACCAAGACTCTTCCTAGAGCTGGCCGCCCGGCCAAACTGAGCAATTGGGGGAGAAGAGCCTTGGTCAGGAAGGTGACCAAGAACCCAATGGTCACTCTGACAGAGCTCCAGAGTTTCTATGTGGAGATGGGAGAACCTTCCAGAAGGACAAGCATCTCTGCAGTACTCCACCAATCAGGCCTGTATGGTAGAGTGGCCAGACGGAAGTCACTCCTCAGTAAAAGGCACATGACTGCCCGCTTGGAGTTTGCCAAAAGGCACCTAAAGGACTCAGACCATGAGAAACAAGATTCTCTGGTCTGATGAAACCAAGATTGAACTCTTTGGCCTGAATGCCAAGCATCACGTCTAGAGGAAACCTGGCACCATCCCTACGGTGAAGCATGGCGGTGGCAGCATCATGCTGTGGGGATGTTTTTCAACGGCAGGAACTGGGAGACTAGTCAGGATCGAGGGAAAGATGAACGGAGCAAAGTACAGAGAGATCCTAGATGAAAACCTTCTCCAGAGCTCTCAGGACCTCAGGCTGGGGTGAAGGTTCACCTTCCAACAGGACAACAACCCTAAGCACACAGCGAAGACAACGCTTGCGTGACTTAGGGACAAGTCTCTGAATGTCCTTGAGTTGCCCAGCCAGAGCCCGAACATCTCTGGAGAGACCTGAAAATAGCTGTTCAGCGACACTCCCAATCCAACCTGACAGAGCTTGAGAGGATCTGCAGAGAAGAATAGGAGAAACTCCCCAAATACAGGTGTGCCAAGCTTGTAGCGTCGTACCCAAGAAGACTTGAGGCTGTAATCGCTGCCAAAGGTGCTTCAACAAAGAACTGAGTAAAGGGTCTGAATACTTATGTAAATGTGATATTTCTGTTTTTATTTTTAATACATTTGCAAAAGTTTTCTCAATCTGTTTTTGCTTTGTCATTATGGGGTATTGTGTGTAGTTTGATGAGGGGAAAAAACAACAATCTAATCCATTTTAGAATAAGGTTGTAACGTAACAAAATGTGGAAAAGGTCAAGGGGTCTGAATACTTTCTGAATGCACTGTATCTGCTAACCCTAAACCTATCTCTAACCCTAACCTTAACCCTTACCCTAACCCTAGCCCTAACCCTAACCCTAACCTTAACCCTTACCCTAACCCTAGCCCTTACCCTAACCCTAGCCCTAACCTTAAACATAGATGCAGGAAATAGGGGTGCTGAGGGTGCTGCAGCACCCCCTGAAAAATCAGAATTAAAAATGAATATGACTATTTTTTAAAGTAGTGCGTCGGGCCTTTACTAGTTGTTTATTAGCAGACCAATATAGCCATCTGTAGCACAGGCAATTCTTTTGTTTTTTTCTCCGTCTACAAAAAATCGCAGCACCCAAACCCCCAAACATCTTCCAGCAGCTATGACCCTAACCATTATTCTAAACCTAACCCTAACCATAACCGTAACTTTAGCAAGCAGTTGCTTATCAACAGATAGTTTGTTGATAGTATGTCCATCCGGACTATCCAAATAAAGTGTGACGGTAGGCTATACTGACAAATGGTGAAGTTGACTTAACTCAAAGAAAATGTGGTTTAAATCAGGATAGCTTGACATTTTAAGTTGATAGAGCTTGAAAAAGGCAATGCAACTTTATGACTGGAAATGATGTCAGGAAAAAAAACGCTATGGCTCTTGTAGCTATGGCATCTCTATGGCTGAAGATGTGATTTTAAACTTTACATGTTGGTGATATAAGGGTTAAGTAAATCTGCTTGTCTCTCCTCCACAAAGTCTAAATGGGACAGTGATAGCGCTGGAACTGGGTGAACTTTAGGATTAACTGGGACACTTACAGTGAGAGAAAAAAGTATTTGATCCCCTGCTGATTTTGTACGTTTGCCCACTGACAAAGACATGATCAGTCTATAATTTTAATGGTAGGTTTATTTGAACAGTGAGAGACAGAATAACAACAAAAAATCCAGAAAATTGCATGTCAAAAATGTTATAAATTGATTTGCATTTTAATGAGGGAAATAAGTATTTGACCCCTCTGCAAAACATGACTTAGTACTTGGTGGCAAAACCCTTGTTGGCAATCACAGAGGTCAGACGTTTCTTGTAGTTGGCCACCAGGTTTGCACACATCTCAGGAGGGATTTTGTCCCACTCCTCTTTGCAGATCTTCTCCAAGTCATTAAGGTTTCGAGGCTGACGTTTGGCAACTCGAACCTTCAGCTCCCTCCACAGATTTTCTATGGGATTAAGCCTGGAGACTGGCTAGGCCACTCCAGGACCTTAATGTGCTTCTTCTTGAGCCACTCCTTTGTTGCCTTGGCCGTGTCTTTAGGGTCATTGTCATGCTGGAACACCCATCCACGACCCATTTTCAATGCCCTGGCTGAGGGAAGGAGGTTCTCACCCAAGATTTGACGGTACATGGCCCCGTCCATCGTCCCTTTGATGCGGTGAAGTTGTCCTGTCCCCTTAGCAGAAAAACACCCCCAAAGCATAATGTTTCCACCTCCATGTTTGACGGTGGGGATGGTGTTCTTGGGGTCATAGGCAGCATTCCTCCTCCTCCAAACACGGCGAGTTGAGTTGATGCCAAAGAGCTCGATTTTGGTCTCATCTGACCACAGCACTTTCACCCAGTTCTCCTCTGAATCATTCAGATGTTCATTGGCAAACTTCAGACGGCCCTGTATATGTGCTTTCTTGAGCAGGGAGACCTTGCGGGCACTGCAGGAGTTCAGTCCTTCACGACGTAGTGTGTTACCAATTGTTTTCTTGGTGACTATGGTCCCAGCTGCCTTGAGATCATTGACAAGATCCTACCTTGTAGTTCTGGGCTGATTCCTCACCGTTCTCATGATCATTGCAACTCCACAAGGTGAGATCTTGCATGGAGCCCCAGGCCGAGGGAGATTGACAGTTATTTTGTGTTTCTTCCATTTGCGAATAATCGCACAAACTGTTGTCACCTTCTCACCAAACTGCTTGGCGATGGTCTTGTAGCCCATTCCAGCCTTGGAGAGTTTGGAATCTGATTGATTGATTGCTTCTGTGGACAGGTGTCTTTTATACAGGTAACAAACTGAGATTAGGAGCACTCCCTTTAAGAGTGTGCTCCAAATCTCAGCTCGTTACCTGTATAAAAGACACCTGGGAGCCAGAAATCTTTCTGATTGAGAGGAGGTCAAATACTTATTTCCCTCATTAAAATGCAAATCAATTTATAACATTTTTGACATGCGTTTTTCTGGATTTTTTTGTTGTTATCCTGTCTCTCACTGTTCAAATAAACCTACCATTAAAATTATAGACTGATCATTTCTTTGTCAGTGGGTAAACATACAAAATCAGCAGGGGATCAAATACTTTTTTCCCTCACTGTAAGTGTTAAGTGGTACAATAGGGTTACATTGGACGGTCTATTGTTAAACAGGGCATTGTAGGGTTAAGTGGGATACTATAGTCTTAAATGGGAAACTATAGGGTTAAGTAAACACTACATGGTTAAATTAGACATTATAGGGTGATGCTGGTTACTATAGTGTTAAATGGGACACTATAGGGTTAAGGGGTATACTGCTAGAGCAGAGCAGCCCCAGGGCCGGGCAAAGGGCCAGCTCCTGCTCCACTCATAAACATGGAGGCCGTAGTGTGTGTCTGTTTTGGTGTGTGTGTGTGTGTGTTTGTGTGTGCACGTTTGCACTAGCGTGCGTTCATGTTGTTGTGTGTGTGAGTGTGTGTGTGCCAGGGACAGCCCAGTGACTCACAGTGTACAACCCAGCCCCACTCAGAAAGAGCAGAGCACAGCTTTAAAGAGACATGAACGCTCAGAGGAGAGAAAGAGAGAGAGAGAGAGAGAGAGAGAGAGAGAGAGAGAGAGAGAGAGAGAGAGAGAGAGAGAGAGAGAGAGAGAGAGAGAGAGAGAGGAAAGGAGGGAGGGAGGAAACAAGAGTGATACTGAGAGAGAGCGAGAGAAAGAGAGAGAAAGAGAGAAAGAGAGAGAGAGAGAGAGAGAGAGAGAGAGAGAGAGAGAGAGAGAGAGAGAGAGAGAGAGAGAGAGAGAGAGAGAGAGAGAGAGAGAGAGAGAGAGAGAGAGAGAGAGAGGGAGGAAACAAGAGTGGTCGCGAGAGAGAGCGCGAGAGAGAGAGAGACGTGACGTGCCGCGAGGGGTGCTGTGTTCTATCTCTCAGCTTCAGGATCAGATTGCTGTTGACACAGTGCTCATATCCTGTGTGAAGAAGTTGTCAATGTTCTGTTTTGTTCTGCCACTAGGTGTGACTTTTCTCTGCTAGGAAACCAGGTCGATGTGACTCGCTCAGGTCACATCTGATTGCCAACTAACAGAGAGTCAGAAGGAATTAATGAACTAAAGCATACATGCTGCTGGTCATCTATGAACATTTGAACATCTTGAAAAACAATCTGACCTTAATGGCCATGTACTATCTCCACCCTGCACAGCCAGAAGAGGACTGGCCACCCCTCAGACCCTGGTTCCTCTCTAGGTTTCTTCCTAGGTTCCTGCCTTTCTAGGGAGTTTTCCTAGCCGCCGTGCTTCTACATCTGCATTGCTTGCTGTTTGGGGTTTTAGGCTGGGTTTCTGCATTGCATATAAACTGTTTATATTTACTATATGTGTTTGCTAGATGTACCCTTACCACATTGCCAAGCCACCCATATTTATTATTTTTTAAACTCATCATTGGGAAGGGCTCGTAAGCAAGCATTTCACTGTAAAATCTACACCCGTTGTATTCTGCGCATTTGACAAATAAAATGTAATTTTTTTATATATACTTCAGAAGTTATTCTGACATTGATTTCTATTGAGCATCATCAATGACACATGTTGCTTTTTGGAACTGAGAGGTTGTGACTGTTGTTTTAGTGGATGTACTGTGGACCCTCCATGGGGAGCATGGTTTCTCTTACCCCTCTCAGGGTCACTGTCCCCTGGCATGATAACTTCACTGTCCCCCCTTCCTGTCATCCTGCTGGAGCTAAATCAACAATCACTCACATCCATTCACAAACGCATGGTCACACACGCACGCACGAACGGATGGACACAAACACACACGCACACACGCACACACGCAAACACACACACACACACACAGAAACGATTTGATGAAAGGATTTGGCATGGTATGGCAACTGCACCACCCTTGACCACAGATGGTGGTGCAGACGGCCCAGCGCACAACTGAGGGTGAGCTCCCAGCCATCCAGGATGTACATGCCAGGCGGTGTCTGAGAAAGGCCTGGAAAATTTAAAAAATGGCTTAAGACTCCAGCCACCCAAGACATGGACTGTTTTCCATGCTCCCGTCTGGCAAACGGTACCGGTGCATCAAGGCTCAGACCAACAGACTCCTAAACAGCATCTATCCCCTGGTCATAAGAGTGTTAAATGACTAACAACTACTCCCCCCCACATCTATGCTGTAGTGAAGATGATGCTGCAGTGGATGGCAGCCGTCTTACGGGCTCCTGACCAATTCTGCTATTTTGTGTGTTTTTTTAATCGTAACTTTTTTTGTACATAATGCCTCCGCCGTCATTTCCTAGGACCGAAAACAGCTTCTGGACATCAGAACAGCGAACACTAACCTCCAATTGGATGACAATTTCTACTTCAATGAGACGGCAGCGCTGGACAAGGCCCTGATCCCCAGGACTCAAAAGAGGAAGTGGTGGTGAAAGAGTGGCAGGCGAGGCGGCATCCTGACGAGACTACGTTGGCGAGCATAAGACCGCCATTGCCCTTTGTTTTGTTGGCGAATGTGCAGTCACTGGATGAACTCCGTTCAAGACTATTCTATTAATGGGGCCTGAAAAACTGTAATATCCTATGTTTCTCAGAGTCGTGGTTGAACGAGGCATCATCAAGAATGGACGGCAGACTCTGGTAAGACAAAGGGAGGAGGGGTGTGTCTCTTTGTTAACAACAACTGGTGCACGATCTCTAATGTTAAGGAAGTCTCAAGTTTTTGCTCATCTGAATATCTCTTGATAAGCTGCAGACCATACTATTTACCAAGAGAGTTTTCACCTATATTTTCGTAGCTGTCTATTTACCACCACAAATTGATGCTGGCACTAAAACCGCACTCAACGAGCTGTATGGGGCCATAAGCAAACAAGAAAATGCACATTCAGAGGTGGCGTTTCTCGTGGCTGGGGATTCTAATGCAGGGAAACTGAAATCTGTTTTATCTCATATTTACCAGCAAGCCTACCAGACAAGGTAAATGCATTCTATGCTCGCTTCTAGGCAAGCAACACTGAACCATGCATGAGAGCACCAGCTGTTCCGAATGACTGTGTGATCTCGCTCTCCGTAGCCGTGTGAGTAAGACCTTTAAATAGGTTAACATTCACAAGGAATACCAGGACACAAACTCAAAGCATGCAATGACCAGCTGGCAATTGTCTTCACTGACATTTTCAACCTATCCCTGACCTTGTCTGTAGTACCAACTTGTTTCAAGCAGACCACTATAGTCCCTGTTTCCTAGAACGCCAAGGTAACCTGCCTAAATGACTATCGCCCATTAGCACTCACATCTACAGCCATTAAATGATTTGAAAGGCTGGTCATGGCTCACATCAACACCATCATCCCAGACACCCTGGACCCACTCCAATTCGCATACCGCCCTAACAGATCCACAGATGACATGATGGTGGAAAGACTGATCACCGATGACGATGAGGCTGCATATAGGGAGTAGGTCAGAGGCCAACAAAAGTTGTTCTGAAGATGGGGTATGTCTGTTTTTGAAAGAAAAATCTACTGTACTAGTTGTTCAGGCTCTGGTCTTGTCTCATCTTGATTACTGCCCGGTAATATGGTCAAGTGCAGCAAAGAAAGCAAAGATCTAACAAAGTTTCAGCTGGCTCAAAACAGAGTAGCACGCCTCACCCTTATCTGCACATACAGAACTAACATCAACAACATGCATGCCAGTCTTTCCTGGTTGAGGGTTGACGACAGATTAACTGCATCTCTTCAAGTTCTTATGAGAAAAAATGCTGTGATGAAAATTCCAGATTTTCTGCATAATCAAATAACATTCAGCTCAGACACCCATACATACCCCACAAGACATGTCACCAGGTGTCTCTTCCCAGTCCCCAAGTCCAAAAATTATTCACGGCAACGCACAGTATTATACAGAGCCATGGAACTCCCTTCCATCTTCAATTATTCAAGCAAACAGCAAAATTACCTTTAAAAAATGTATTAAACATAATCTCACGGAACAGCGGGGACGGTGAAGGGACACACACACAGACACACTTTAACACACACCATTTTTTAGTTGTATTGTTTGTATTCGTTTTTAGTTGTATTGTTTGTATATGTGACCGACTGGCTCGATTCAGTCTTATGTAGCAACATTTGAAATGGTGTGTTTTACATTGGATAAAAGTACAGGCTCAGCGCTAGAAAATGGTATATCATACACTACAGTTGAGGAGCAATGGGAAAGAAATTCTGCTTTAAAAGTTGATAAACTTGTAACCCCACTTTCAGAAAATGGCATTTGAATGTTTTGGTACACCTAATGGAGAGCTCTTCTTTGTCTACACCAATTCAGCATCGTTCACACCCTCTTAAGCCTTAGCCCCACCCATCGCTTTAAGGATTTACATGTGAGGCCATGTGCTAAACAGAGTGAGTACGGTAGTGTACTTAACAACCAAAGATTTTAAGACTAAAGGCTGGTTTATACTATGTCTATCGTCATGTCTGTAGACAGCTGTCGCAGTGACATCATGAACATTCTATCGTCGTCCGACATCAAACTTGTCATTGTCGTTATGAAAAAGTATAAACACAAAAACTACAGGCTGTATGACATCAGCCTGGTGGCCCAAAATAGCATAACTGGTGTATTTTAACACCAATAAACCCATCCGTTTAAATGTGAATTTAGTATATGTCAATCTAGCAAACCAGGCAATTAAAATCTAATTTCTAAACAATGTTTTGGTTAATTTCTATCTTGTTAACTAGCTAGCTAATGTTAAGTTTGATGGCTAGCCAGTTCAAATAATGACCATAACATATACAGTGCATTCGGAAAGTATTCAGACCCCTTGACTTTATCCACATTTTGTTACGTTACAGCCCTATTCTAAAATGTATATATATATATATATAGCACATTCACATAAGTATTCAGACCCTTTACTCAGTACTTTGTTGAAGCACCTTTGGCAGCAATTACAACCTCAAGTCTTCTTTGGTATGACACTACAAGCTTGGCACACCTGTATTTGGGGAGTTTCTCCCATTCTTGTCTGCAGATCCTCTCAAGCTTTGTCAGGTTGGATGGGGAGCGTCGCTGCACAGCTATTTTCAGGTCTCTCCAGAGATGTTTGATAGGTTTAAAGTCTGGGCTCTGGCTGGGCCACTCAAGGACATTCAGAATCTTGTCCAGAAGCCACTCCTGTGTTATCTTGGCTGTGTGCTTTGGGTCGTTGTCCTGCTGGAAGGTGAACCTTCACCCCAGTCTGAGGTCCTGAGCGCACTGACTTTGCTCCGTTCATCTTTCCCTCGATCCTGACTAGTCTCCCTGTACCTGCCACTGAAAAACATCCCCACAACATGATGCTGCCATCACCATGCTTCACCGTAGGGATGGTGCCAGGTTTCATCTAGACGTGAAGCTTGACATTCAGGCCAAAGAGTGCAATCTTGGTTTCATCAGACCAGAGAATCTTGTTTCTCATGGTCTGAGTCCTTTAGGTGCCTTTTGGCAAACTCCAAGCAGGCTGTCATGTGCCTTTTACTGAGGAGTAACTTCCGTCTGGCCACTCTACCATAAAGGCCTGATTGGTGGAGTGCTGCATAGATGGTTGTCTTTCTGGAAGGTTATCCCATCTCCACATAGGAACTCTGGAGCTCTGTCAGAGTGATCATTGGGTTCTTGGTCACCTCCCTGACCAAGGCCCTTCTCCCCCAATTGCTCAGTTTGGCCGGGCGGCCAGCTCTAGGAAGAGTCTTGGTGGTTCCAAACTTCGTCCATTTAAGAATGATGGAGGCCACTGTTCTTGGGGACCTTCAATGCTGGAGAAATGTTTTGGTACCCTTCCCCAGATCTGTGCCTCGACACAATCCTGTCTTGGAGCTCTACGGACAATTCCTTCAACTGTGGGACCTTATATAGAAGGTGTGTGCCTTTCCAAATCATGTCCAATCAGTTGATTTTACCACAGGTGGACTCCAATCAAGTTGTAGAAACATCTCAAGGATGATCAATGGAAACAGGATGCACCTGAGCTCAATTTCGAGTCTCATAGCAAATGGTCTGAATACTTATGTAAATAAGGTATTTCTGTTTTTAATTTTAATACATTTGCAAACATTTCTAAAAACCTGTTTTTGCTTTGTCATTATGGGGTATTGCTTGTAAATTAATTAGGAAAATGTTTTATTTAATCCATTTCAGAATAAGGCTGTAACATAACAAATTGTGGAAAAAGCCAAGGGGTCTGAATACTTTCTGAATGCACTGTAGCTGAAAACATCTTAAATTTAACTAATTTGTATTCATTATTAAATGAAAATAAACTCACTACAACAATATCATTATTTACAAGTTAATGGCTAGCTAATTACAGAAAATAACTTATGGTTGTGAGTGTGATGAAATAAAAGCAGGTCATTCTACCAGATCATTTTTTAACTTGGACACTGTGTCATTGGCCTAACTTTATATCCTAATTTGACTTTGGTGCAGGTCATGTTGTTTTTCACATTACTGTCTCTGGTATACAGTCGTGGTCAAAAGTTTTGAGAATGACACAGATACTAATTTTCACAAAGTCTGCTGCCTCAGTTTTGATGATGTCAATTTGCATATACTCCAGAATGTCATGCAGAGTGATCAGATGAATTGCAATTCATTGCAAAGTCCCTCTTTGCCATGAAAATGAACTTAATCCCCCCCAAAAAACATTTCCACTGCATTTCAGCCCTGCCACAAAAGGATTAGCTGCCATCATGTCAGTGATTCTCTCGTTAACACAGGTGAGAGTGTTGACGAGGACAAGGCTGGAGATCACTCTGTCACGCTGATTGATTTAGAATAACAGCCTGGAAGCTTTAAAAGGAGGGTGGTGCTTGAAATCATTGTTCTTCCTCTGTTAACCATGGTTACCTGCATGGAAACACGTGCCGTCATCATTGCTTTGCACAAAATGGCTTCACAGGCAAGGATAATGCTGCTAGTAAGATTGCACCGAAATCAACCATTTATCGGATCATCAAGAACTTCAAGGAGAGAGGTTCAATTGTTGTGAAGAAGGCGTCAGGGCGCCCAAGAAAGTCCAGCAAGCGCCAGGACCGTCTCCTAAAGTTGATTCAGCTGCGGGATCAGGGCACCACCAGTGCAGAGCTTGCTCAGGAATGACAGCAGGCAGGTGTGAGTGCATTTGCACGCACAGTGAGGCAAATACTTTTGGAGGATGGCCTGGTGTCAAGAAGGGCAGCAAAGAAGCCACTTCTCTCCAGGAAAAACATCAGGGACAGACTGATATTCTGCAAAAGGTACAGGGATTGGACTGCTGAGGACTGGGGTAAAGTCATTTTCTCTGATGAATCCCCATTCCGATTGTTTGGGGCATCCGGGGAAACACCTTGTCCGGAGAGACGAGGTGAGCGCTACCATCAGTCCTGTGTCATGCCAACAGTAAAGCATCCTGAGACCATTCATGTGTGGGGTTGCTTCTCAGCCAAGGGAGTGGGCTCACTCACAATTTTGCCTAAGAACACAGCCATGAATAAAGAAGGGTACCAACACATCCTCCGAGCAACTTCTCCCAACCATCCAAGAACAGTTTGGTGATGACCAATGCCTTTTCCAGCATGATGGAGCACCTTGCCATAAGGCAAAAGTGATAACTAAGTGGCTCTGGAAGAAAACATCAAAATGTTGGGTCCATGGCCAGGGAACTCCCCAGACCTTAATCCCATTGAGAACTTGTGGTCAATCCTCAAGAGGCGGGTGGACAAACAAAAACCCACAAATTCTGACAAACTCCAAGCATTGATTATGCAAGATTGGGCTGCCATCAGTCAGGATGTGGCCCAGAAGTTAATTGACAGCATGCCAGGGCGGATTGCAGAGGTCTTGAAAAAGAAGGGTCAACACTGCAAATATTGACTCTTTGCATAAACTTAATGTAATTATCAATAAAAGCCCTTGACACTTATGGAATGCTTGTAATTATACTTCAGTATACCATAGTAACATCTGACAAAAATATCTCATAACACTGAAGCAGCAAACTTTGTGAAGACCAATACTTGTGTCATTCTCAAAACTTTTGACCACGACTGTACACACACTGTATCAAATAAAATCAATGTTTATTTGTCACATGCACAGGATACAGAAGGTGTAAATGGTACAGTGAAATTGTTACTTGCATAATGGAGTCTTTTATTTAGCTAGCTAAACTATGAACCATAATCCCAACTCATAACGTTACTACCCTTCATGAATGTGCTGGTATTTAAAACTAACCAACTAGTTTCAATGTTAGCTAGCTAGCCATTATGCTATAACTAGCAATGCAAATGGCTCTGAGATACAAATAATATTACTACACAGATCATACACGTAATGTTAGCTAGCGAGCCAGCCAGCTAACAGTACGCTTTAACTTGTGATGAAAACGACTTTGACAAAATTAGAAACCTTTAATATCTGAAAATGTAGCTAGCTAGACTCTCTTACCCGAATACATGGATGAACGCTTCTCCCTCTCTGTCACGGATGCCATGGTTGCCCTTAGTTTGAAGAGGTAATCTGGAGACAGGTGTTTTATACAACAGCCTTCTGTGTGTTCTCTTTTCGACTCCCTCTGTATATTTGCCATCAAATGCCAGAATGTTCTCCATCTCCTTAGCTATCATACTCTGCTTCCACAGGACATTCCACTGATTTCAAAACTCGGTCCTCCAGAAAGTGGAGCGCATCTTTCAAAAAAGCTGCGTTAGAAAGGATTACGTGTTACATGGCAGACCAATCCGAACATCTCACGGCATGTCCATCCCATCCATTATCTCAGCCAATCATGGCTAGTGGGAAGGTTCCTGTCTTTTTCCCTGGCTTGTTTGTTTGTTATTAAGGCACATGAACGTTCACATTTTCCAGAAGGCATTTTTGCCCAAAAACACATTTTGATAAAAAATTAATGTTTATATTCAAACGCCTCTCCTGTGAAGTAGTGACGTGCAACATGCACCTAATTTCCTGAAACAAGTCACATATTATTGTATTTTACATTTTTGTGACTCTCCTTGTCTATCAGTTTTTTTGTTACTTGTCATGCTTTGGGTTTTTTTGGACCCCAGGAAGAGTACCTGCTGCTTCTGCAAAAGCTAATGGGGATCATAACATACAAATAACCTGGCACACACACACTCACCACATACACTGCTGCTACTGTCTATTATCTATCCTGTTGCCTAGTCACTTTACCCCTACCTATATGTACAGTACATATCTACCTCAATTACCTAGTACCCCTGGTCATCAACTCGGTACTGGTACTCCCTCTATATAGCCATGTTATTTTTACTCATTATTGTTATTCATTATTCATTGTGTATTTATTACTCGTGTCACTATTTCTATTTTCTATTTAATTTTGTATCTTTATCTTTAACTCTGCATTGTTGGAAAAGGACCCGTAAGTAGGCATTTCACTGTTGGTCTACACCTGCTGTTTACAAAGCATGTGACAAATAATATTTGATTTGATTGCTGCTAAAATGATTATTGATTAGATGTATTACTACCACTATGCTGCTGTTCATTGCTGCCATTACCATTATAACCTATCTATTTATCCTGCCACTGGTCACTATTACTCCTATTCACATGTATACAGTGGGGAAAAAAAGTATTTAGTCAGCCACCCATTGTGCATGTTCTCCCACTTAAAAAGATGAGAGAGGCCTGTAATTTTCATCATAGGTACACGTCAACTATGACAGACAAAATCAGAAAAGAAATTCCAGAAAATCACATTGTAGGATTTTTAATGAATTTATTTGCAAATTATGGTGGAAAATAAGTATTTGGTCAATAACAAAAGTTTCTCAATACTTTGTTATATACCCTTTGTTGGCAATGACACAGGTCAAACGTTTTCTGTAAGTCTTCACAAGGTTTTCACACACTGTTGCTGGTATTTTGGCCCATTCCTCCATGCAGATCTCCTCTAGAGCAGTGATGTTTTGGGGCTGTCGCTGGGCAACACGGACTTTCAACTCCCCCAAATATTTTCTATGGGGTTGAGATCTGGAGACTGGCTAGGCCACTCCAGGACCTTGAAATGCTTCTTACGAAGCCACTCCTTCGTTGCCCGGCGGTGTGTTTGGGATCATTGTCATGCTGAAAGACCCAGCCACGTTTCATCTTCAATGCCCTTGCTGATGGAAGGAGGTTTTCACTCAAAATCTCACGATACATGGCCCCATTCATTCTTTCCTTTACACGGATCAGTCGTCCTGGTCTCTTTGCAGAAAAACAGCCCCAAAGCATGATGTTTCCACCCCCATGCTTCACAGTAGGTATGGTGTTCTTTGGATGCAACTCAGCATTCTTTGTCCTCCAAACACGACGAGTTGAGTTTTTACCAAAAAGTTCTATTTTGGTTTAATCTGACCATATGACATCTCCCAATCCTCTTCTGGATCATCCAAATGCACTCTAGCAAACTTCAGACGGGCCTGGCATAAGCAGGGGGACACGTCTGGCACTGCAGTATTTGAGTCCCTGGCGGCGTAGTGTGTTACTGATGGTAGGCTTTGTTACTTTGGTCCCAGCTCTCTGCAGGTCATTCACTAGGTCCCCCCGTGTGGTTCTGGGATTTTTGCTCACCGTTCTTGTGATCATTTTGACCCCATTGGGTGAGATCTTGCGTGGAGCCCCAGATCGAGGGAGATTATCAGTGGTCTTGTATGTCTTCCATTTCCTAATAAATGCTCCCACTGTTGATTTCTTCAAACCAAGCTGCTTACCTATTGCAGATTCAGTCTTCCCAGCCTGGTGCAGGTCTACAAATTTGTTTCTGGTGTCCTTTGACAGCTCTTTGGTCTTGGCCATAGTGGAGTTTGGAGTGTGACTGTTTGAGGTTGTGGACAGGTGTCTTTTATACTGATAACAAGTTCAAACAGGTGCCATTAATACAGGTAACGAGTGGAGGACAGAGGAGCCTCTTAAAGAAGAAGTTATAGGTCTGTGAGAGCCAGAAATCTTGCTTGTTTGTAGGTGACCAAATACTTATTTTCCACCATAATTTGCAAATAAATTCATAAAAAATCCTACAATGTGAGTTTCTGGATTTTTTTCCCTCAATTTGTCTGTCATAGTTGACGTGTACCTATGATGAAAATTACAGGCCTCTCTCATCTTTTTAAGTGGGAGAACTTGCACAATTGGTGGCTGACTAAATACTTTTTTTCCCCACTGTATATTGCCACAACTATATTACCATAAGTATTTATATATTCCTGCTACCAGTCACTTTTCAACCCTGTTTACACGGATATCCGCCTATTACACCTTTTTTTATTAGTTCTACTATTTTGATATTGATTACTGCACTGTTGAGCATGCAAGTTAAGCATTTCACTGTACTTGTGCATGTGACAATAAAACTTGAACTTGAACACACTCACACACACACACACACACACACACACACACACACACACACACACACACTTTGCAGCCAGCTGAGTCATTGGATAATGGTGAGGAGAGTGACAGCAGTGCACACTTACAGTGGGGAAAAAAAGTATTTAGTCAGCCACCAATTGTGCAAGTTCTCCCACTTAAAAAGATGAGAGAGGCCTGTAATTTTCATCATAGGTACACGTCAACTATGACAGACAAAATGAGAAAAAAAAATCCAGAAAATCACATTGTAGGATTTTTTATGCATTTATTTGCAAATTATGGTGGAAAGTAAGTATTTGGTCAATAACAAAAGTTTCTCAATACTTTGTTATATACCCTTTGTTGGCAATGACACAGGTCAAACGTTTTCTGTAAGTCTTCACAAGGTTTTCACACACTGTTGCTGGAATTTTGGCCCATTCCTCCATGTAGATCTCCTCTAGAGCAGTGATGTTTTGGGGCTGTCGCTGGGCAACACGGACTTTCAACTCCCTCCAAAGATTTTCTATGGGGTTGAGATCTGGAGACTGGCTAGGCCACTCCAGGACCTTGAAATGATTCTTACGAAGCCACGGGCCTTCGTTGCCCGGGCGGTGTGTTTGGGATCATTGTCATGCTGAAAGACCCAGCCACGTTTCATCTTCAATGCCCTTGCTGATGGAAGGAGGTTTTCACTCAAAATCTCACGATACATGGCCCCATTCATTCTTTCCTTTACACGGATCAGTCGTCCTGGTCCCTTTGCAGAAAAACAGCCCCAATGCATGATGTTTCCACCCCCATGCTTCACAGTAGGTATGGTGTTCTTTGGATGCAACTCAGCATTCTTTGTCCTCCAAACACTAAGAGTTGAGTTTTTACCAAAAAGTTCTATTTTGGTTTCATCTGACCATATGACATTCTCCCAATCCTCTTCTGGATCATCCTAATGCACTCTAGTAAACTTCAGACGGGCCTGGACATGTACTGGCTTAAGCAGGGGGACACGTCTGGCACTGCAGGATTTGAGTCCCTGGCGGCGTAATGTGTTACTGATGGTAGGCTTTGTTACTTTGGTCCCAGCTCTCTGCAGGTCATTCACTAGGTGTGGTTCTGGGAATTTTGCTCACTGTTCTTGTGATCATTTTGACCCCACGGGGTGAGATCTTGCGTGGAGCCCCAGATCGAGGGAGATTATCAGTGGTCTTGTATGTCTTCCATTTCCTAATAATTGCTCCCACAGTTGATTTCTTCAAACCAAGCTGCTTACCTATTGCAGATTCAGTCTTCCCAGCCTGGTGCAGGTCTACAATTTTGTTTCTGGTGTCCTTTGACAGCTCTTTGGTCTTGGCCATAGTGGAGTTTGGAGTGTGACTGTTTGAGGTTGTGGACAGGTGTATTTTATACTGATAACAAGTTCAAACAGGTGCCATTAATACAGGTAACGAGTGGAGGACAGAGGAGCCTCTTAAAGAAGAAGTTACAGGTCTGTGAGAGCCAGAAATCTTGCTTGTTTGTAGGTGACCAAATACTTATTTTCCACCATAATTTGCAAATAAATTCATTAAAAATCCTACAATGTTTTCTGGATATTTTTTTCTCAATTTGTCTGTCATAGTTGACGTGTACCTATGATGAAAATTACAGGCCTCTCTCATCTTTTTAAGTGGGAGAACTTGCACAATTGGTGGCTGACTAAATACTTTTTTTCCCCCACTGTACATAACCTCTGTCTTTGCATTACTATCAGTAGCACTGACCAGAGACAACAATGCATTAGCAGGGTCTACTGTAGCGTTGGCCTGGCCAACACAGCCTCAGGACTCACTGGCTCACACCGAAACACTATCAATGGCTCTGGGCATATAGCTGGACTGCCAGGAACATAATCTATGTGTGTGATACATGTTTCTTTGTGTGTATTGTATTTTCCTATTGTTTATTTATGGGTTTTGTCTGTCATGCGTATGAGCCAGCATGTTTCTAAACTTTTGATTGTTTGTGTGTTAGATAAGGTCTGCACTGAGTGAGAACTGAGGGGGTTAAGTCTCTGTGGATAGAGGGAGTTTACATTCTGGCACGCTCTGTGTGCGTGCGTGCGTTTGTGTGTGTGTGTGTGTGTGTCACAGAGTGTACGTTTGTGCATGCATGTCTGTGTGTGTGAGTGTGTACATGTGTGCGTGTGCGTACGTGTGTGTGTGTGGATTGAGGGAGTCTACATTCTGGCAGGCTCCAGTTTACACAGATGGAGCAGCTCTCTCTGCATAACCACAGCAAATTCCTCCCACTGTCCAAGTTAGCACTTCTTAGGGAGAGAACCATACTCCCCCCCCCCCCTCACCCCGTCTCAACCCTCTCTCTCCCCGTCTTTCACACTCCTCTACAGAGTAAAACAGACTTGGCTAATCGAGCCAGACTAGAAGTAATTATTGTCCTTGTTCAAGCTAAACAAGCCCAGGCAGATTTGAGTAATCAATCGAAGAGTGTGAGGAGGCCTATGGGAAAACTGTTGATTGCAACTAAAGTCTTTCAAAGATTATACGCTATGACTTAAACACCAAAAAGTGCAAAAAGTCCCTGAATTCAGAGGATGGAAGGAATATGTCTGTAAAATGATGAGGGTAATATAGCTTTAGGGTAAGCTATTCCCTTTACCCCATCCTCAGTGATGCATGCTCACAGACACACTGGCTCTCACACATAGCTGGAGTGTCCACTTCTCACCACAAGACAGGAACTGTCAAATCCTCCCCTCCCTCACAGTCTAATGCACTCATGGTCCCCTCCTGTCTTCATGAGCTTGGAGTTTTCCGGCACACATTTCCTGTGTGTGTGAGGAGGGGGCGGGGGTGCACGCAACAAGCTCTCCCAGTCTCACTGCACAATTAGACGTTCAGCCCCGTTCTCCAAACGTCACATTTCTACGTGTTTTTGTTGTTCCTGCTGCTCTGTTTCGTTCCATTTCTCCAAACGTCAAATTTAGAAGTTAAGGGTTAAGTTTAGGCGCTCATTCCAAAAGGTTAAGGTTTGGGATAGGGTTAAAACATTAAGTTTAGGCACTCATTCCAAAAGGTTAAGGTTTGGGATAGGGTTAAAACATTACGTTTAGGCACTCATTCCAAAAGGTTAAGGTTTGGGATAGGGTTAAAACCAAAAATAAATATAAAACTGTGTCCATGACTGGGATCAAACACCTTCTGATGCAGAGTCATGGGATTACACTAATCCACCACCCCTGTCCACAATGCCCTAGCAAAACACAAGCCTACTTGATGGTAAATGCACTCACTCTTGCCCCTATTTGCCGGTTTTGAAGGCCTTTACCGACGTCCTCAGGACATGGATAGAATGTTGAACGACCTGGCTGGCGTGCGTGTTTGTTTGTGTACAAGTTTATGTGCGTGTGTGTGTTTAAGCGCTGTATACTCTGTCCTTCCTTTGGTTGCTTGTAGGTTGACATTTGCATATTTGTGCTAATGATTTCAGGAAGGAAGAAAGACAACAAGTGTCTCTGCTCAATTGTACAACTAATGTAGCATTTGTTCCCTCTAAAAGTGACTGTATGTAGCACAGGTCTGGTGAAGTGATTATGTTAACACTCAATCCTAACATGACCAATATTTCCACAGTGTAATGACTCATCCATTGCTATTTTAATGTAACCACATCTACCTTGCTGCCTGGCCAACCACTTAGCCCTACTGTATGTGACACACCAGCGCTGCATCATTGGTTTGATGACAACTATAGTGTTAGTTGAGTTTAAAGCATCCTCTCAAGGGATGACCCAGGAGCCAAGAGGTCTCGGAGGCCAACCATGATCTCAAGAGGATCTCACTTTCATGTTCTCTTCAAATGACCTCCTTTTTGGTCCAGCACAGTTTTTATTGAGTTGCAGCACATGTTTACCAGAGGCTGGCTGGCTCCCTGTTGAAGCTGCCATTCCCCTGAGGCTAAGGCTAGCATTATTAACACACAGGATATGGACCCCAAAGAGGCTGTCCTCACCACTGCCTGTATCCCTGGGGTCCTACCTTTAAACCGGGTCGTCTACTCGTCTGTCTGAATGCCTGCCATATGGCCTTCAAAGTCACAGTGCCTGAAGACAACCAGTGGGAGGGGTTAGTCATAAGACCAAGCTAGTTTTCTGATCGGTATACGATCAAGTAGCATGTTAGTCACTTTGTGTGTGAACAGAAGTAAACTTTATTTTGTTCTGTGTAAAAAAAAAAAACATTGGTTGAAAGAGTGTTGCTGAGACTCAGCGGCTCTATTCCTCTGCTCTGGTCTGGCAGGCTGGCTGACCGCATGCTGTTGGAAAATTAATCAGTGCCACAGGGCTGTTCGAGAGAGTGACCGGGGGTATGGGGGGGAGGAGAGAGAGAGAAAGAGAGAGAAGGGGGAGTGTATTTAAGTTAGAGAAAGAGAGAGAGTGAGAGAGAGAGAGAGAGAGAGAGAGAGAGAGAGAGAGAGAGAGAGAGAGAGAGAGAGAGAGAGAGAGAGAGAGAGAGAATGTGAAGGGAGGGAGGCCTGAGCTAACCTCTGTATGCTGCTCTACTGTACACAAATGGGGGGCTGTCATCATTAGAGAACCATGGGGTGGAATACACTGCAGCTTAACCCTTTACGGACCAGGTAGGGAGTGAGGGAGAGAAGGAATGAAAGGAAGGAAGGAAGTGAGTTGGAAAATGAGAGTATGAAGATGTGAGAGAGGAAGAGATAAAGTTGAGATTGTAGAATTTGAGGGAAATATTGTTTGAACATATTTGACCAGTGTCCAAAAGAAAACAAGTTAAAGAGGAATGAGAGAGTACCAGCATGAGGGCAAGTTAGTGACACACAGAGAGAAGGTAAACAGACATATCTCTCTTCTCTAGTTGATCATTTAACACTTGCTGCATGTACAGTAGCTGCAAAGTACATGCTCAACAAGCTCTCACAGTCTCCTTACATTTCGAAGTTGCTCCAAAAGTCCAAAAGTGTATTTGTTGCTCCTGCGGCTCTGTATCGTTCCATATGTGTCACGGTTCCCTCAGACAGAACCCAGAAGCAGACCAGGACAAGGAGAGTTGAACGAAGGTGAGGGTTTATTACAGATTCAGTGCAGAATAATCCAGGGACAGAGCGGGCGGCGTGGATGAGTTGTTGAGGGTGCAGTTGTGTGTCCAGTGATGGCTCGGCAGCCGCCGACCATCAGGCAGAGGTAGGGAAGGTTCGGACGAGTGACTGCAGATGGAACAAAAACGGAGGTAAGTAAACAATAACCCAACAAGGTACCAAAAACAAAACTAACGCTAGACACTCTAGGACTGATACTCTGATACACCTACTGTTCGGCTAACGATCCGCCAGGAACTGGATGTTCGGCCAGAGCCTAAGAAGGGTGATGATCGGATCAGGTGTGCAGATTGCTGATGGGATGCCGAGTGCGGAAACAAGAGCGCTCCCGGAGCGTTCCCGAACCCTGGGGAAACTGGAGAATACGAACCGGGACACTAGTCACCAGACAGGACCCGACTCAGACAGCCGGGATCGTTGCAGTGCCCCCTCCGACGAACGCCACAGGCGGACTCCGGGCCGCCAGGATGGAGGCGGTAGAAGTCACTGATGAGGTCCGCATCTAAGACCTGTCGCCGCGAATCCAACTCCTCTCCTCAGGACCATACCCCTCCCAGTCCACGAGATACTGGGAAACCCCGGCCCCTGGTCTGGAATCCATGATGCGCCGCACCGTGTAGGCAGGACCACCTCCGATCATCCGAGGAGGAGAGGAGGAGGAGGCGGAGGAGGCAACAGAGGACTGAGGAAGACAGGCTTGAGGCAGGAGACATGAAAGGTGGGATGGACTCTGAGCGTCCTCGTAGTTTGAGTCGAACTGCCACTGGATTGATCACCTTCTCCACCACAAACGGACCAATGAACTTCGGTAACAACTTCTGACTCAGTCCGTAACGGAAGATCCCGTGTGGCCAACCAAACCCTATCTCCGATGGTATAGGTGGAGCGAGGATCCGGCGACGGTCGCCTGGAGCTGATACCGGTCCGAAACTCTAAGAGGTGCCTTTCTGGCCCGATGCCAGGTCCGGTGGCAACGAAATATGGGCCTGAACAGAAGGACACTGAGAGCTCCTTCTCCTGAGAAGGAAACAGGGGAGGTTGGTAGCCATACAGGCACTGGAAGGGAGACATCCCAGTGGCAGATGTGGGAAGAGTATTGTGGGCCTACTCAACCCAAGGCAACTGAGAGACCCAGGAGGTGGGGTTGGAAGAGACCAGACAGCGTAGCGTGGATTCCATCTTCTGGTTGGCTCTCTCCGCCTGACCATTGGATTGGGTGGAACAAACCAGATGTGAGACTGACTGTAGCTCCAATGGCCAAACAGAAGGACTTCCAGACAGCAGAGGTAAAGCGAGGGCCACGGTCGGAAACGATATCACTGGGCAAACCGTGGACCCTGAAAACCTCCCCTAACCAGGATCTCGGACGTCTCCGAGGCAGAGGAAGCTTGGCAATTGGCACAAAGTGGGCGAACTTGCTGAATCTATCCACGATAGTCAGAACGACCGTGTTCCCCTCAGAAGCGGGCAACCCAGTGACGAAGTCCAGGGCCAGATGCGACCATGGTCGCTGGGGGAAGGGTGAAGTAGTCCAGAGCTGGCGATTGTTACTCTTATTCTGCGCACACACTGGACAGGCAGCAACAAACCCCGAGTATCTCCGGCCATGGCAGGCCACCAAAACGTCTGCGAAGAACGCCATTGTCCGAGCCACGCCAGGGTGACAAGCCATCTTGCTGGCGTGGGACCATTTGAGACAGCAGAGACCGAACGACTCAGGCACAAACAACCGACCGGGTGGACCGTTACGGGACCGGGCTGAGTCCGAAGGGCGCCAGCACCTCCTCCTCAATCTTCCATACCTTCCCCGACGCAGTTCGGGGGAGAATTGTCTCGGTCTTGGACCCACTCTCCTCCGTCTTGGAGAACATCCGGGACAAGGCGTCCGCCTTACCCGTTCTTAGATCCAGGTCGAAACGTCAGGAAAAACTTGAATCGTCCAGCCACCTCCGGCCTGACGGGAGTTGAGCGTTTAGCCGATTGCACGTAAGCGAGATTCTTGTGGTCCAGACAATAACGGTTGGCTCCGCCCCCTCCAACCAGTGGCGCCACTCCTCCAAGGCAAGTTTCACCGCGAGAAGCTCCCGGTTACCCACATCGTAATTCCTCTCCGCAGGCGAAGGCGACGAGTAGTAGGCGCAGGGATGGGTTTACTGTCCGTGGAGCATCGCTGCGACAGGATGGCGCCAACTCCCACATCAGACGCGTCCACTTCAACGACGAACTGACGGCCCGTGTCTGGTTGAGAGAGAATCGGTGCGTTGGTAGATCGCCTCTTCTAATCAAACGCGACGATCCCGCCTCCGGATTCCACTTGAAGGTCCTGATACTGGAGTCAAGGCAGTTAATGGAGCGGCCACACGGCTGTAATCCCGGATGAATCTGCGGTAGAAATTCGCAAACCCCAAAAATCTCTGGAGCTGCAATCTCGTACCGGGCTGGGCCCATTCCAGAACCGCTCTAACCTTCTCCTGGTCCATCCTAATCTCTCCCTGGAGATGATGTACCCGAGAAAGGATTCGTGTGGGCGTGAAACTCGCACTTCCTCGGCCCTTCACGAACAGGCGATTCTCCAACAATGCCAGAAGAACCTGCCGGACATGCTGGACGTGGTCGGAAGGTTCCTTCGAGAAAGATCAGAATGTCATCCAGGTAAACAAACACGAAGAGACCGATCATATCTCTCAGGACGTCGTTCACCATACTCTGGAATACCGCTGGAGCATTGGTCAGTCCAAAACGGCATCACCTGATACTCAGGTGACCCATCGGTGTATTGAAACCCGTCGCCAACTCGTCCCCTCTCATCGGGGACCAGGTGATACGCATTGCGTAGGTCTAGCTTGGTGAACACCGTAGCACCCTGTAAGAGTCGAGGGCAGAACTCATCAAGGGCAGGGGATACTTGTTCTTGACCGTGATGTCATTCAACCCCCGATAATCAATACACGGTCGAAGAGAGCCATCCTTCTTACCCACAAAGAAGAATCCTGCCCCCAGGGGGTGATGACGAGAGACGACGGCAGACCAGCAGCTAGGGGACTCCTTGATGTAGGTCTCCAACGCCTCACGTTCAGGTCGGGAGATACTGTATAACCTTCCCTTGGGGTAGACAGCTCCAGGGACCAGGTTGATGGCACAATCATATGGTCGGTGGGGAGGGAGTGACAGAGCCTTCTGCTTACTGAAAACTTCCCCCAAATCGTGATATGTCTCGGGAACCAGGGACAAATCTGGGGGTTTAGCCTCAATCACCTGACTGGGAACCGAATGTGGGGCAGGCAGTCTTGAGACAGTTAGCATGACAATCAAGGCTCCCACTTTACCCTGCCCGTCACCCATCCGAACGTGGGATTGTGTTCCTTCATCACCAGGGGTATCCAAGGACCAGAGGAACATGGGAAGACGGCAGAATGAAAAATGAAATCATCTCAGAATGATTCCCCGACAACCGCATCTTAACCGGTTCAGTCCTCATCGTGATACGTGCCAGACTACTGCCGTTCAGAGTGGTCGCTTCAATGGCTTTCGGCAATTGCTCCTTGGAAAGCCCCAGCTGTTCCACCAACTCGGCATCAAGAAAGCTTCCATCGGCACCTGAATCGATAAAAGCGTTAAGCGCTAAGCTCTGATTCCTGTTCACAAGGGTAGCCGGGAAGCGGGGTCTGACAGAGGTACTGAGAGGTTGAAACTGGCTCGCTAAAAGTCCTCCCAACTTTAGCGAGCCGGGCAGTTTGACGACCGCCGGGAACAAGTGGAGATGTAATGTCCCGGCGAC
Organism: Coregonus clupeaformis; assembly: GCF_020615455.1. NCBI lineage: Eukaryota > Metazoa > Chordata > Actinopteri > Salmoniformes > Salmonidae > Coregonus > Coregonus clupeaformis. The sequence goes on along the minus strand of NC_059202.1, from coordinate 53,229,537 downwards.
CACAGTAGAGGCAGCAGTTGGTCTTCACCATCTATGTTGGCACT
>NC_059202.1:53216993-53224493 GCF_020615455.1 Coregonus clupeaformis | reverse complement strand
ACATCATTGAAAATGGCATGGTCACCGATAATGTTGGCTTGTAGTTCTCTGAGCCTGATAACATTATTGGCCAAAACCATGTTTATTATCTCTCTCTCTTGTTCTTGCGTTAATATGGGCCCCCTTCCTCCTTGTTGTTCCCGACCCTCAATCCTATGTAGAGAATAATACATGTAACTTACTGTACAAAGTCACAGGAAGGGGTACCACAAGTGCTGATATGGTGCATACAATAAGCGGCTGATTACTGTTACTGTAGACAGATCTTCTTTTACCTGTTTTCCTGTCGAAAAGTCCTTATGACAGATGCCACTGTATATCTGCTAAGATTTGGCTGAACTCTCAGTCCAGCCTCCCTCAGCATCAATCCGTGGTTCACAACATGGTCCACTAGTGTTGCACGAATGTCATTTGATAAGTTTGGTCCTCTTCTTCTTTGTGCACGTTCTCCTCCTGCTTCATGTTCTTTGGCTCGGCCTCTGCCTCTTCCTCTACCTCCTTCTCCTCCTCTGTGTACTCCTCCTCTCACCCTCACTCTTCTTCTGACTCCTTCCATTTTGGTTGAAGGCAGGTGAACCTACCTGCTGCATTTTTATAGTGCTTAAACCTGATTGGTGTGTCTACAATTTAGCAATCATGTGTTTGTGCACCTGATGGCTGTGTTTAACAGATTGGCTCATAGGTGTGGTAATTTGACAGTCAGTGCTTTGGAGTTGCAAGGAAGTGACATCATGATATACTTCTGTGTCTGATGTATACAAGTGTGTTTAGTGTTTTGCAAATCACTGTGTGTAATGTTTTGCAAATAGTGTGAAGCTGACAATGTGTTTACAGTTGTGCAAATCTAGCCTTGTGTTTTGCTCCTTGAGTGTAAGGTTTTGCTAATTGTGGGGAAAGTTTAATTTTAGTGTGTAAGCAATCGTAAAAAACTGTAATAGCCATTCTGAACTTTGGGTGTCTCTAAGAGAGAGAGAGACGGTGTATAGTTGGACTGTTCCTATCAAGACAAACGCCTTCAGCACCTATGTAACAAACACATCATGCCACGCAACTGCAGATAACACTGACATTATAACTATCACTATCAGAATCAAACTGTAGGCAGGAGAGGAGAGAGGGGGATTTGATATTATCTATTTTATAGCCAATACACACATTAACCCAGCATGGGGGGATTTTGTCAATGGACTATCAAGAAATAGCTATGCCCAGGGCAGTGACCAGTGTGCTTATGTGTGTGTGTGTGTGTGTGTGTGTGTGTGTGTGTGTGTGTGTGTGTGTGTGTGTGTGTGTGTGTGTGTGTGTGTGTGTGTGTGTGTGTGTGTGTGTGTGTGTGTGTGTGTGTGTGTGAGATAGAGCAGGGAGCTTTCTGAACAAACACAGTAAGTTAGCAGGGAAACATTGTTTTGTTTTTGGAGCCCAGTGTAATAATAGTTCCTAATGAATAGGTCAAGGGAGGAGACCTAGCCTTGTTTTACTAACAGGCTCCAGCAACTGACGCCTTGATGGCTCCAAGGACCCCAGGACCTGAGTCATCTGACAACTGGGATGACTTAAAGATGGGTAGGACTAGGGATATGAGACATTAGTTACACAGAAGAAGAGGGACAAGGACAAAGGAGAGGAGATGAGACATTAGGACAAAGGAGAGGAGATGAGACATTAGGACAAAGGACAGGATATGAGACATTAGGACAAAGGACAGTAGATGAGATATTAGGATAAATGACAGGAGATGAGACATTAGGACAAAGGACAGGAGATGAGACATTAGGACAAAGGACAGGAGATAAGACATTAGGACAAAGGACAGTAGCTGAGATATTAGGATAAACGACAGGAGATGAGACATTAGGACAAAGGAGAGGAGATGAGACATTAGGAAAAAGGACAAGAGGTGGGCGGCAGGTAGCTTAGTGGGTAAGAGTGTTGTGCCAGTAACCGAAAGGTCGCTGGTTCTAATCCCCGAGCCAACTAGGTGAAAAGTCTGTCGATGTGCCCTTGAGCAAGGCACTTAACCCTAATTGCTCCTGTAAGTCGCTCTGGATAAGAGCGTCTGCTAAATGACAAAAAAAATAAAAAATAAAATAAAAAAATAATAATGAGACACTAGGACAAAGGAGATGAAATGAGACATTAGGATAAAAGACAGGAGATGAGACATTAGGACAAAGGAGATGAGATGAAACATTAGGATAAAAGACAGGAGATGAGACATTAGGACAAAGTAGAGGAGATGAGACATTAGGATAAAAGACAGGAGATGAGACATTAGGACAAAGTAGAGGAGATGAGACATTACGACAAAGGACAGGAGATGAGACATTAGGACAAAGGAGAGGAGACAGTAGGACAAAGGAGATGAGAGGAGACATTAGGACAAAGGAGATGAAATGAGCTCTTAGGACAAAGGACAGGAGATGAGACATTAGGGCAAAGGACAGGACATGAGACATTGGGACAAAGGACAGGAGATTAGACATTAGGACAATGGACAGGAGAGGAGCATTAGGATAAAGGAGAGGAAACATTAGGACGAAGGACAGGAGCTTATGCATTAGGTACACAGAGGACAGGAGATGAGACATTAGGACAAAGGAGAGGAGCTGACACATTAGGACAAAGGAGAGGAGATGAGACATTAGGACAAAGGACAGGAGATGAGACATTAGGACAAAGGACAGTAGATGAGACATTACGACAAAAGACAGGAGATGACACATTAGGACAAAGGAGAGGAGACATTAGGACAAAGGAGATGAGATATTAGGACAAAGGACAGGAGATGAGACATTAGGGCAAAGGACAGGACATGAGACATTAGGACAACGGACAGGAGAGGAGACATTAGGACAAAGGAGGGGAGATGAGACATTAGGACAAAGGACAGGAGATTAGACATTAGGACAAAGGAGAGGAGATGAGACATTAGGACAAAGAACAGAGATGAGACATTAGGACAAAGGACAGTAGATGAGACATTAGGACAAAGGAGAGGAGACATTAGGACAAAGGAGATGAGAGGAGACATTAGGGCAAAGGACAGTAGATGAGACATTAAGACAAAGGATATCAGACATTAGGACAAAGATGAAACATTACCTTCACAGAAGTCATAGGATCCATTTAGTTCTTTCAGTGTTAAAATACAACTCTAGTTTGATTTCATGTAGAATACAATAGGAGAGAAATGAGACAGGGTGACTCATCTCTGCTCCTCTTACTCTCCGACTAGTCTCTCCCTGTCACTCTCTCTCTCTCTCTCTCTCTCTCTCTCTCTCTCTCTCTCTCTCTCTCTCTCTCTCTCTCTCTCTCTCTCTCTCTCTCTCTCTCTCTCTCTCTCTCTCTCTCTCTCTCTCTCTCTCTCTCTCTCTCTCTCTCTCTCTCTCTCCCTCTCTCTCTCTCTCTCTCTCTCTCTTTCTCTCTCTCCCTCTCTCTCTCTCTCTCTCTCTCCCTTTCTCTCTCTCTCTCTCTCTCTCTCTTTCTTTCTCTCTCTCTCTCTCTCTCTCTCTCTCTCTCTCTCTCTCTCTCTCTCTCTCTCTCTCTCTCTCCCTCTCCCTCTCTTTCTCTCTATGACACTGGTCCTCCCCTCTTAACTAACACAACACACACATCCCCTCTGGCTTATTATTCTTTCATTAGCCCCTGTGTAGACTAGATGTTCCCGACCCCACTGTTAGAAAGCACAACAGGGAGAAGAGTAAGCCCAGTACTCCATGTGACTGCTACTTGAATGATGGAAGCATGCACAGTAAATCAAGGAGAGTTGAAATCACAGTGTTAACAACGTTTTGGGTTAAATCAAATCAATCAAATCAAATTTTATTGGTCACATGCGCCGAATACAACAAGTGCAGACATTACAGTGAAATGCTTACTTACAGCCCTTAACCAACAGTGCGTTTATTTTAAACAAAAAAGAATAAAACAACAACAAAAAAAAAGTGTTGAGAAAAACAAAGAGCAGAAGTAAAATAAAGTGACAGTAGGGAGGCTATATATACAGGGGGGAGAAACAATTGCGGGGGCACCGGCTAGTTGAGTAGTTGAGGTAATATGTACATGTGGGTAGAGTTAAAGTGACTATGCATAAATACTTAACAGAGTAGCAGCAGCGTAAAAAGGATGGGGTGGGGGCAGTGCGCAAAGGTCCGTAGCCATGATTAGCTGTTCAGGAGTCTTATGGCTTGTGGGTAGAAGCTGTTGAGAAGTCTTTTGGACCTAGACTTGGCACTCCCGGTACCGCTGGCGTCGGTAGCAGAGAGAACAGTCTATGACTAGGGTGGCTGGAGTCTTTGACAATTTTGGCTTCTCTCTGACACGCGCCTGGTATAGAGGTCTTGGATGGCAGGGAGCTTTGCCCCAGTGATGTACTGGGCCGTACGCACTACCCTCTGTAGTGCCTTGCGGTCAGAGGCCAAGCAGTTGCCATACCAGGCGGTGATGCAACCAGTCAGGATGCTCTCGATGGTGCAGCTGTAGAATTTTTTTGAGGATCTGAGGACCCATGCCAAATCTTTTTAGTCTCCTGAGGGGGAATAGGCTTTGTCGTGCCCTCTTCACGACTGTCTTGGTGTGCTTGGACCATGATAGTTCGTTGGTGATGTGGACACCAAGGAACTTGAAGCTCTCAACCTGTTCCACTACAGCCCGTCGATGAGAATGGGGCGTGCTCAGTCCTCTTTTTTTTTCCTGTAGTCCACAATCATCTCCTTTGTCTTGGTCACGTTGAGGGAGTAGTCCTGGCACCACTGGCCAGATCTCTGACCTCCTCCCTATAGGCTGTCTCATCGTTGTCGGTGATCAGGCCTACCACTGTTGTGTCGTCGGCAAAACTTAATGATGGTGTTGGAGTCGGTGCCTGGCCATGCAGTCATGGGTGAACAGAGAGTACAGGAGGGGACTGAGCACGCACCCCTGAGGGCCCCCGTGTTGAGGATCAGTGTGGCAGATGTGTTGTTACTTACCCCTGCCCACCTGGGGGCGGCCGTCAGGAAGTCCAGGATCCAGTTGCAGAGGGAGGTGTTTAGTCCCAGGATCCTTAGCTTGTGATGAGCTTAGAGGGCACTATGGTGTTGAATGCTGAGCTGTAGTCAATGAATAGCATTCTCACGTAGGTGTTCCTCTTGTCCAGGTGGGAAAAGGCAGTGTGGAGTGCGATAGAGATTGCATCATCTGTGGATCTGTTGGGGCGGTATGCAAATTGGAGTGGGTCTAGGGTTTCTGGGATTATGCTGTTGATGTGAGCCATGACCAGTCTTTCAAAGCACTTCATGGCCGCAGACGTCAGTGCCACGGGTCGGCAGTCATTTAGGCAGGTTATCTTAGAGTTCTTGGGCACGGGGACTATAGTGGTCTGCTTGAAACATGTTGGTATTACAGACTCGGTCAGGGACATGTTGAAAATGTCAGTGAAGACACTTGCCAGTTGGTCAGCACATTCTCGGAGTACACGCCCCTTGTAATCCGTCTGGCCCAGCGGCCTTGTGAATGTTGACTTGCTTCAAGTCTTACTCACATCGGCTACGGAGAGCGTGATCACATAGTCGTCCGGAACAGCTGGTGCTCTCTGCATGCTTCAGTGTTGTCTTGCCTGACGGGCACAGAAGTGGTTTAGCTCGTCTGGTAGGCTTGTGTCACTGGGCAGCTCGCGGCTGTGCTTCCCTTTGTAGTCTGTAATAGTTTTCAAGCCCTGCCACATCCGGACGTGCGTCAGAGCCAGTGTAGTATGATTCAATCTTAGACCTGTATTGACTCTTTGCCTGTTTGATGGTTCGTCGGAGGTCATAGGCGGGATTTCTTGAGCCCGGTTAGGAGTCCCGTTCCTTGAAAGCGGCAGCTCTACCCTTTAGCTCCAGTGCGGATGTTGCCTGTAATCCATGGCTTCTGGTTGGGGTATGTACGTACGGTCACTGTGGGGACGATCATCGATGCACTTATTGATGCAGCCGTGACTGATGTGTGTATACTCCCTCAATGCTGTCTGAAGAATCCCGGAACATGTTCCAGTCTGTGCTAGCGAAACAGTCCTGTAAGCTTGGCATCTGCGTCATCTGACCACTTTTTATTAACCGAATCACTGGTGCTTCCTGCTTCAGTTTTTGCTTATAAGCAGGAATCAGGAGGATAGAGTTATGGTCAGATTTGCCAAATGGAGGGCGAGGGAGAGCTTCTTGTATGCGTCTCTGTGTGTGGAGTAAAGGTGGTCTAGAGTTTTTTTTCCTCTGGTTGCACATTTGACATGCTGGTAGAAATTAGGTAGAACGGATTTAAGTTTCCCTGCATTAAAGTCCCGGCCACTAGGAGGCTGCATCTGGATGAGCGTTTTCCTGTTGATTAATGGCCTTGTACAACTGACTCAGTATAAATTGACTCAGCTGGAGTTATCTTAACCCTCAACATAGTGATACGCTCCGTGGAGTTAGTGTTGATAACTCGAGTTGATTGGTATGGAGTACTTTTAACTCCATTAAGGTTAACCAGAGACAGGGAGTATCCACAGATGTGGGAGGGGCCTCATCGTCATATTTCCTAGCATGCTCTGTTGCAGGTTGATTTTCAGAATCGTTTGTTTCCAAATGTATGTTTTTGCAAGTACATTCATTGTTTTTGATCCTATGCTACAAAAAGATAAGCAACATCAATTTTTCTAAAGTAATCCAATCTGTAAGTAGTTGAATTTACTGCAACTGTTACTGGGATGGCTTGTCCAGTTTAGATGATGCACGTAGTCTCCAGTAACTGTAATTACTGCAAGATGTTGCTGAATATCTTCCTACTAGTAAATTATTGATTGCTAATTGACAAGGGAGTTGTTTAAAACAACAATTAAAAGACTGTAGTGTTGTTTTAACTGAAAAAATAACAACAAAATGACCAGAGTAGTTTTACCACAACATTTGGGTGGGACCATATAAACCCCAAAATAGTGTTGAATTTGGCTCCATAGGAGTTGAATTAACTCTTGGGATTTTACTGTGTGGCTGTACTGCTTCTGTTCTGTATCATCAGGTACACCAACGGCCTGAGAGTCCTATATGGGCTTCTAAGGCTGTCAGTTACGTTCAATAGTATTAAAAAAGCTAAAGAGTTTAATATTATTCTAGATGGAAGACTATTCAGTGAGTACGTGTGGCTCTGAGTGTGTGTGACTGTTGAGGCCCAGTTCTGCTACGATGGGGCGAGTAAATATTGGCAGAACGGAAGGAGAGACACACAGATGTGTGAGATGTCAGAGCAGTTACTGTAACTGACGTAAGAGAGATGGAGGGAGGGATGGAGGGAGGGAGGGAGAATACCCCCAACCCTCTTTCAGCAGAGAAGATACCTCCAAGGGCAGAAAGAAAAGTCAATTGGAATGGGAAAAATGGGACAACATTAGAAAAGGCCTAGCATGAGAGGCAGAGCAGAGTGCTGTGGAGTGGAGTGCATAGAGTGGGTACTCTAAGACTTCATTGTCCAGTTCTATGTCCTCCATAGAAATCCTTGACAGAGAGAGAG
>NC_059202.1:53209493-53214493 GCF_020615455.1 Coregonus clupeaformis | reverse complement strand
CACACACACACACACACACACACAAACATGAGGATGGACCATGATCCCTATTGTGCAGTCGGACCATAGTGTATGCGACCTCATCAGTAGTTTTAGTCATATCAGAAGGTCCATGAACTAATGCTATCTTCATTGGACCAGATGAGACTGCTACCACCATGTGTACTTTGTTTTCTGTGATTATTGATTTGAATATCAGTTTATCAGCTCACAAAGAGAGCCAAATCCTTAATGTCTACATAAATAAATCCAACGTCAATGTCAATCTAAATGTATGATTGGGGCCACTGCAGTGTAAAAGCCATTCGGTAGACTGATATAGGGTTGAGTTGTAATGTATGAGCCACAGCGCTGCAATACAATAGTATATTTGTCTCTTGCACTTATCCGGCAGCAGCTCAGAGTGCAGTGGACAACAGGCCAGTGGCCGGCTGGTAACGTGAAGGGCTTTTGGAGAGGGAATCACTCACAGACAATATGACTGGTGAAGCGTTGTGTGCCCACACAGAAAAACCATGATGGACAAGAGTGTAGATGAGCGACTTGATTAGAAAAAGCATTCACATACAAAACACATACATAAAGATGCTGGCAGATAGGCACACATACACACGTAAAACCCCCAGACTAACATGCACAGGTACCCACCCACATACACACACAATCTGAACCGCTGCTTGGGAGGTGTCCTTGGCTTTTGGTTGTTTTCACAGTGAATCCCAGAGTCCACCCACACAGGCAAGCCCTGCAGAGACCTTCTGTTCCTCAACCTGGTCACACAATCACACACATCCACACACACGCATGCATGCACACACACACACACACACACACATACACACAAACACACACACAAACACACACACACCATGGACTGTGGCTCAAAATTGCCACAAATGATTATTTATTTAAATCTGGAGATACATAAGAACATTGATAGAGAAAGTCACAGCACAGAACAGTTGGGAAGTGCAGACTGTGATCTTAGCCAGCTAGTACACATATCACTACACACTGACACTCACCAGTTCATGATCTATATCAGTTATGGCGACAGTATGAAAATGGCAGTGTTATGTCATATTTGTTCAGATCTCTACCCTCGTCCTTTTTTTGACTTCTGGTGAAAGTTCTTCCACACACTCACACCTCAGAATGGGTTTGGCCAGTTCTATCTGGAGTGGCACTTCCGCCCCAAGTTAACATTACGACACCAATGGCTGTCAATGTGAGAGGGATGAGGAACAACTGTGAATCACTGCTCATCTCTCTCCCTCCCTCTCTCTGTCTCTCTCTCCCTCTCTTTCTGTCTATCTCTGTCTCTCTCTCTCCCTCTCTTTCTGTCTATCCCTGTCTCTCTCTCTCCCTCTCTTTCTGTCTATCGCTGTCTCTCTCTCTCTACCTCTCTGTCTATCTCTGTCTCTCTCTCTCCCTCTCTTTCTGTCTATCCCTGTCTCTCTCTCCCTCTCTTTCTGTCTATCTCTGTCTCTCTCTCTACCTCTCTCTGTCTATCTCTGTCTCTCTCTCTCCCTCTCTTTCTGTCTATCTCTGTATATCTCTCTCCCTCTCTCTGTCTCTCTCTGTCTCTCTCTCCCTCTCTTTGTGTCTATCTCTGTATCTCTCTCTCTCTATCTCTGTCTATCTCTGTCTCTCTCTTTCCCACTCTTTCTGTCTATCTCTGTCTCTCTCTCTCCCTCTCTTTCTGTCTATCTCTGTCTCTCTCTTTCCCTCTCTCTCTGTCTATCTCTGTCTCTCTCTCTCCAGACTCTTTATGTATATCTCTGTCTCTCTCTCCCCCTCTCTTTCTGTCTATCTCTGTCTCTCTCTCTCCCTCTCTCTCTGTCTATCTCTGTCTCTCTCTCTCCCTCTCTTTCTTTATATCTCTTTCTCTTTCTCTCCAGACTCTTTCTGTCTATCTCTGTCTCTCTTTCGCCCTCTCTCTCTGTCTATCTCTGTCTCTCTCTCTCCCTCTCTCTCTGTCTATCTCTGTCTCTCTCTCTCCAGACTCTTTATGTATATCTCTGTCTCTCTCTCCCCCTCTCTTTCTGTCTATCTCTGTCTCTATCTCTCTCCCTCTCTCTCTGTCTATCTCTGTCTCTCTCTCTCCCTCTCTTTCTTTATATCTCTGTCTCTTTCTCTCCAGACTCTTTCTGTCTATCTCTGTCTCTCTTTCGCCCTCTCTTTCTGTCTATCTCTGTCTCTCTCTCTCTGTCTATCTCTGTCTCTCTCTCTCCCTCTCTTTCTGTCTATCTCTGTATATCTCTCTCCCTCTCTCTGTCTCTCCCTGTCTCTCTCTCTCCCTCTCTTTCTGTCTATCTCTGTATCTCTCTCTACCTCTCTCTCTGTCTATCTCTGTCTTTCTCTCTCCAGACTCTTTCTGTCTCTCTCTGTCTCTCTCTCTCCAGACTCTTTCTGTCTATCTCTGTCTCTCTCTCGCCCCCTCTTTTTGTCTATCTCTGTCTATCTCTCTCCCTCTCTTTCTGTCTATCTCTGTCTCTCTCTCTCCAGACTCTTTCTGTCTATCTCTGTCTCTGTCTCTGTCTCTCTCTCTCTCTCTCTCTCTCTCTCTCTCTCTCTCTCTCTCTCTCTCTCCAGACTCTTTCTTTCTATCTCTGTCTCTCTCTCTCTCTCTCTCTCTCTCTCTCTCTCTCTCTCTCTCTCTCTCTCTCTCTCTCTCTCTCTCTCTCTCTCTCTCTCTCCTTCTGTCTATCCCTGTCTTTCTTTCTCTCTCCAGACCTCTGCCACACACAGGAAGTGAAAGAGAGGCTTCCTCTTCCTCTATGTAGTAATGGAGGGAACACAGCCTTGGGATGGGTTGGGGTGGAGGGGTCTCTCAGCTTCCTCTTCCTCTATGTAGTAATGGAGGGAACACAGCCTTGGGGTGGGGTTGGGGGGTGGAGGGGTTTCTCACGTTAGTAGACATATTGAAACTGAAGGTAGTGCCAAAATGACCGTCACACATACACACTAGTTCTCACTAGTTTAATACTGGTCCAAGTCTGAGGTCAAGTGCCAAACATTCAGTCATAAGAGGATATTTTTCCAGTTTGTGTACTATGCAGGTTGAATGATGTTGTTCGGTACTTACAATTGAAGCTTACAATTGATCGTTATATATTCCTTAACACACACCTCTTCTTTTGCACACACACAAACACACACATGAATGCAATCACATACACTCGCACACTCAGAGTGGGTCTAATTCAGTGGAAGGACAACATGGCTGTGTTTAAATATATTCCATCACCTCTCCCTCTGTAATATGACACATAGCTAGCATTCCATCACCTCTCCCTCTGTAATAGGACACATAGCTAGCATTCCATCACCTCTCCCTCTGTAATAGGATACATAGCTAGCATTCCATCACCTCTCCCTCTGTAATATGACACATAGCTAGCATTCCATCACCTCTCCCTCTGTAATAGGACACATAGCTAGCATTCCATCACCTCTCCCTCTGTAATAGGACACAAAGCTAGCATTCCATCACCTCTCCCTCTGTAATAGAACACATAGCTAGCATTCCATCACCTCTCCCTCTGTAATAGGACATATAGCTAGCATTCCATCACCTCTCCCTCTGTAATAGGACACATAGCTAGCATTCCATCACCTCTCCCTCTGTAATGGGACACAAATAGGACACATAGCTAGCATTCCAACAGCAGCAAAGCTAACACACATACGCATGCACGCACGCACGCGCACACACACGCACACACACACACACAAACATACAAACACACAAACACACACACGCACAAACATACACACACATCAGGCACATCTCCAATTCAGCAGAAATAAAAATATCATTCTCTATAATGTGGGGTGCAGAGACTGACCTACCAATCAGAACCTTTCTGGACTGGTCAGAACCTGATCTCACAAAACCAGCTGACAAAAATGTGATCTACTTTATTTCTGAAACTTCAAGTTCCCTTTTTTATTTTAAGTCCAGTCATTCCAATGAACTGTCCTCCACCCCTCCTCGGTTGTCCTCTCATCTAGCAATTTCTGCTTTGTCACTCTTTCTAGTCATTCATGCGCTCGCCTCCTCCTCTGTCCCCTCTTTCTATCCTGTGAGAACCGGCCTGGAGAAACACACAAATGTGCTCAGCAAATTTCAACATTTTCCACTGTCTGGGGATGGTGAGCACGAGTTTGGATGTGGTAACGTCCGTTAACGGTCGTGCGTCTCCTGGTGAGTCAGTCCGACAAAATAAGGAAGAGGTCAGAAGAAGATGAAACGAAGGAGGAGACCGAGAACGGACAAAGCCTCCCTCGTTTCGATTCAGAAAAAATTGTCTGGTTCTACATATGTGCAATTGTGTCTTGCATTTGTAGACATACAGACGTAGAAACCAGACTGTCAGATGTTAATGTGGGTCATAAAAAAAAAGCAGTGTTATGTTACATTATAGATTGTGAAATGCAACAGGCAGGAAAGGCCACTTGTTAAGCTGTTATATAGCCACGAAAATCCCCAGAATTATGTACAGTGAGGGAAAAAAGTATTTGATCCCCTGCTCATTTTGTACGTTTGCCCACTGACAAAGACATGATCAGTCTATAATTTTAATGGTAGGTTTATTTGAACAGTGAGAGACAGAATAACAACAAAAAAATCCAGAGAAACGCATGTCAAAAATGTTATAAATTGATTTGCATTTTAATGAGGGAAATAAGTATTTGACCCCTCTGCAAAACATGACTTAGTACTTGGTGGCAAAACCCTTGTTGGCAATCACAGAGGTCAGACATTTCTTGTAGTTGGCCACCAGGTTTGCACACATCTCAGGAGGGATTTTGTTCCACTCCTCTTTGCAGATCTTCTCCAAGAGGCTGACGTTTGGCAACTCGAACCTTCAGCTCCCTCCACAGATTTTCTATGGGATTAAGGTCTGGAGGCTGGCTAGGCCACTCCAGGACCTTAATGTGCTTCTTCTTGAGCCACTCCTTTGTTGCCTTGGCCATGTGTTTTGGGTCATTGA
>NC_059202.1:53176993-53204493 GCF_020615455.1 Coregonus clupeaformis | reverse complement strand
GACCGTGATCACATAGTCATCCGGAACAGCTGGTGCTCTCATGCATGCTTCAGTGTTGCTTGCCTCGAAGCGAGCATAGAAGTGGTTTAGCTCGTCTGGAAGTCTTGTGTCACTGGGCAGCTTGCGGCTGTGCTTACCTTTGTAGTCTTTAATAGTTTTCAAGCCCTGCCACATCCGACGAGCGTCAGAGCCGGTGTAGTACGATTCAATCTTAGTCCTGTATTGACTCTTTGCCTGTTTGATGGTTCGTCGGAGGGCATAGCGGGATTTCTTATAAGTGTCCGGGTTAGAGTCCCGCTCCTTGAAAGCGGCAGCTCTACCCTTTAGCTCAGTGCGGATGTTTCCTGTAATCCATGGCTTCTGGTTGGGGTATGTACGTATGGTCTCTGTGGGGACGACATCATCAATGCACTTATTGATGGTGTACTCCTCAATGCTATCTGAAGAATCCCGGAACATGTTCCAGTCTGTGCTAGCAAAACAGTCCTGTAGCTTAGCATCTGCGTCATCTGACCACTTTTTTATTAACTGAGTCACTGGTGCTTCCTGCTTTAGATTTTGCTTATAAGCAGGAATCAGGAGGATAGAGTTATGGTCAGATTAGCCAAATGGAGGGCGAGGGAGAGCTTTGTATGCGTCTCTGTGTGTGGAGTAAATGTGGTCTAGAGTTTTTTTCCTCTGGTTGCACATTTGACATGCTGGTAGAAATGAGGTAGAACGGATTTAAGTTTCCCTGCATTAAAGTCCCCGGCCACTAGGAGCGCTGCCTCTGGATGAGCGTTTTCCTGTTCACTTATGGCCTTATACAGCTCATTCAGTGCAATCTTAATGCCAGCTTTGGTTTGTGGTGGTAAATAGACAGCTATGAAAAATGAATAAGATGAAAACTCTCTTGGTAAATAGTGTGGTCTATAGCTTATCATAAGATACTCTACCTCAGGTGAGCAAAACCTCGAGACTTCCTTAGTATTTGATTTTGTGCACCAGCTGTTGTTTACAAATATACACAGACCGCCACCCCTTGTCTTACCGGAGTCAGCCGTTCTATCCTGCCGATGTAGCGTATAGCCCGCTAGCTGTATGTTGTCCATGTCGTCGTTCAGCCACGACTCGGTGAAACATAAAATATTACAGTTTTTAATGTCCCGTTGGTAGGATAACCGTAATCTTAGGTCATCCAATTTATTCTCAAATGATTGAAGATTGGCTAATAGGATTGATGGGAGAGGCAATTTACTCGCTCGCCGTCGGATCCTTACAAGGCACCCCGACCTACGTCCACGATATGTCTGTCTCTTTCTCATGTGAATGATGGGGATTTGGGCCTTGTCGGGTGTCTGTAGGATATCCTTTGCGGCCGCCTCATTGAAGAAAAAATCTTCATCCAATACGAGGTGAGTAATCGCTGTCCTGATATCCAGAAGCTCTTTTTGGTTATAAGAGACGATGGCAGAAACATTATATACAAAATAAATTACAAATAATGCGGAAAAACACACATAATAGTACAATTGGTTAGAGGGCTGTAAAACGGCAGCCATCTTCTCCGGCGCCATTCCTACTAGTGGCGTAGGAGTAGTAGTAATAGTTGTTGTCGTCGTCGTAGGAGGAGGAGTCACTGTAGTAGTTGTTGTAGTAGTCTTATAGTAGTCAGTCGTATAGTACTAGTAGTAGTAGTAGTAGTAGTAGTAGTAGTAGTAGTAGTAGTAGTAGTAGTAGTATTACTATTAGTAGATGAAGAGTAGTAGTAGTAGTAGTAGTAGTAGTAGTAGTAGTAGTAGTAGTAGTAGTAGTAGTAGTAGTAGTAGTAGTAGTAGTAGTAGTAGTAGTAGTCCCGTGTAGCTCAGTTGGTAGAGCATGGCGCTTGCAACGCCAGGGTTGTGGGTTCGATTCCAACGGGGGACCAGTATGAAGAAAAAAAAATGTATGCACTCACTAACTGTAAGTCGCTCTGGATAAGAGCATATGCTAAATGACTAAAATGTAAATGTAGTATCTACCCAAAGACATTCAGTGATAATATTTGACAACAGGAAAAAAACTCATCAAGTGCATCTAGTCCAATTCCACTGGCATCACCTCTGTGTAACAATGAGCAGGCCAGCTGATATATGTGGTCTGACCACCAACTGACCCTGTGTTCACACTGTAGTGTATAGCACGTGGACAGCTGCTTTCATGTGGTAGCCCTCTGCTGAGTGTGTGTCAGGTATAAACCCTGTGTCTGGTGTTTGACCTTGTCACAGGGAATGACTATTCCCACACAGTCAGGCTTAGGTGCAGAATGTCTCTCTGTTTTTACAAGCTTAGTAACTGTACTCATAACACACACACACGGCACACACACCTCACACACACTCACACACACACACACACACACGCTACACTACTTTGACACAGGCAGGTTGTTCCTCTCAAATGACAGTGGTCTGAGGGGACGGTATAGTGGGTGTAATTTGGGCTGCCCAAATGTGACAGTATGTCAACCAACACTTACACCAACAGACTCTGGGGTTCGAGGAATGTCAGTTCATGACAGCTTATGTTTCCAAGAAAATGAGTGTGAGTGTTTCAAATTAAATCAAATCTAATTTATTGGTTGCGTACACATACACTACATGACCAAATGTATGTGGACACCTGGTCGTCTAACATCTCATTCCAAAATCAAGGGCATTAATATGGAGTTGGTCCCCCCTTTGCTGCTATAACAGACTCCACTATTCTGGAAAGGCTTTCCACTAGATGTTGGAACATTGCTTCGGGGACTTGCTTCCATTCCGCCACAAGCATTAGTGAGGTCGGCACTGATGTTGGGTGATTAGGCCTGGCTGTGTTCGATGGGGTTGAGGTCAGGGCTCTGTGCAGGCCAGTCAAGTTCTTCCACACCGATCTAGACAAACCATTTCTGTATGGACCTCTCCTTGTGCACGGGGGCATTGTCGTGCTGAAACAGGAAAGGGCCTTCCCCAAACTGTTGCCACAAAGTTGGAAGCACAGAATCGTCTAGAATGTCATTGTATGCTGTAGTGTTAAGATTTCCTTTGACTGGAACTAAGTGGCCTAGCCCGAACCATACAAAACAGCCCCAGACAATTATTCCTCCTCCACCAAACTTTACAGTTGGCATATGCATTGGGGCAGTTAGCGTTCTCCTGGCATCTGCCAAACCCAGATTTGTCCGTCTGACTGCTAGATGGTGAAGCGTGATTAATCACTCCAGTGAACGCGTTTACACTACTCCAGAGTCCAATGGCGGCGAGATTTACACCACTCCAGCTGACGCTTGGCATTGACATTGGTGATCTTAGGCTTGTGTGCGGCTGTTCGGCCATGGAAATCCATTTCGTAAGTGTCCGACGAACAGTTCTTGTGCTGATGTTGCTTCCAGAGGCAGGTTGGAACTCGGTAGTGAGTGTTGCAACCGAGGACAGACAATTTTTACGCGCTACGCGCTTGAGCAGTCCTGTTCTGTGAGCTTGTGTGGCCTACCACTTCGCGGCTGAGCCATTGTTGCTCCGTTTCCACTTCACAATAATAGCACTTACAGTTGACCGCGGCAGCTCTAGCAGGGCACAAATTTGACGAACTGTCTTGTTGGAATGGTGGCATCCTATGACAGTGCCACGTTGAAAGTCACTGAGCTAAGGCCATTCTACTGCCAATATTTGTCTATGGAGATTGCATGGCTGTGTGCTCGATTTTATACACCTGTCAGCAACAGGTGTGGCTGAAATAGCCGAATCCACTCATTTGAAGGCTTGTCCACACACTTTTGTATATATAGTGTATTATGCAGATGTTATTGTGGGTGTAGCGAAATGCTTATGTTCCTAGCTCCAACAGTGCAGTAATAACCAACAATACAAAACAATAGACACAAATCCCAAAAAATATAAAAAGCTCCCTCACGACGCCAGGACAGCGGAGTCACTCACCACATTCCGGAGACATTTGAAACCCCACCTCTTTAAGGAATACCTGGGATAGGATAAAGTAATCCTTCTACCCCCCCCCCCAAAAAAAAATTATAATAATAATAATTGTAAAGTGGTTATCCCACTGGCTATAGGGTGAATGCACCAATTTGTAAGTCGCTCTGGATAAGAGCGTCTGCTAAATGACGTAAATGTAAATGTAAATAAGAAAGATCAGGAAACATTTGTTATTTATTTTTAAATTTACACATTTACATTTAACCCTTTATTCTTGGCACTAATATACAGGATATTTCCATAATTGTTTTCAACCGGTACCGGGGACTACCAGATGAGTCTTGTGAGGCCTGTGCGCATCCTAGAACAAACCAACCAACATGTAAGTGTTTGAGAGAGTCTCACCTTTCCACAGAGGGGTCATATTAGTTTGTAGCCCATACTGTTCGCACGCTACAGACAGAAGTTGGCAGATCGGCTGTACCAACTTCAGGATGTCTCATTGTCTGACAAACACCGATCTAGCTCTGTCACTTTACACCGCAGATGCGGAAGTGCGACATCTGCGGATGCGGTGGATTGAGACACATCAAATGCAAGAAAACAGATACAGTATCTCTAGCTTAAACTGATGGATTGTAATGGGGATTTTTGTATTATGCTAAGTAGACTCTAGGGGGGTTAACTAGCCTCTCACAGCACTTCATGATGACAGAATTGAGTGCTACCGGGCGATAGTCATTTAGTTCAGTTACCTTCACTTTCTTGGGTACAGCAACAATGGTGGACATCTTGAAGGAAGTGGGGACAACAGATTGGGCTAGGGAGAGATTGACTATGTCCGTAAACACTCCAGCCAGCTGGTCTGCACATGCTCTGAGGATGTGGCTATGGATGCCGTCTGGGCCAGCAGCCTTGCAAGTGTTGACACGCTTAAATCACTTAGCCATTTAGAACAAGAGCTCACAGTCCTTGTGAGTATCGGTGTCCACGATGTGGCTGTTTTTCCCTTTATAATCCATAATTGTCTGGTGTCCCTGACACATTCGTATCGTGTCTGAGCCATTGAATTGTGACTTCACTTTGTCTCTGTACTGACGTTTTGCCTGTTTGATTGCCTTACGAAGGGCATAGCTGGACTGTTTGTACTTGTCCATGTTCCCAGTCACCTTTCCGTGGTTAAATGCGGTGGTTCGCGCTTTCAGTTATAAGCGAATGCTGCCATCTACCCACAGTTTTTGGTTTGGATCAGTTCTAATCATCACAGTGGAAACAACATCCCCTATGCCCTTCCTGATGAACTCAGTCACAGAGTCAGTGTATACATCAATGTTAATAATAATAATAATAATAATAATAATAATAAATGTTCTTCTCAGAGGCAACCCGGAACATGTCCCAGTCCACGTGATCCAAATAATCTTGACACATACATTCCTATTGGTCAGACAGTCCTTACCACACATACTTCCTGTTTATGTTTCTGCCTATAGGAAGGGAGTCAGAATGGAGGCGTGATCTGATTTGCCGACGGGAGGACGGGGGAGGGCTTTGGGTCCGCACCTGAAAGGAAGTAGCAATGTTCAAGAATTCTTGATGAGCAAGTAGCTCAGGTAATGTGTTGATAAAACTTCGGTAGCATTTTCCTCAGATTTGCTTTATTAAAGTCCCCAGCTACAATAAATGCAACGTCAGTAGAAGCAGTTTCCAGTTTGCACAAAGTCCAGTGTAGTTCCTTGAGAGCCGTCGCGGTGTCGGCTTGAGGGGGAATATACACTGCTGTGATGATGACCAAAGAGAATAATCTCGGGAGGTAATGTGGTCTGCATTTGATAGTGAGGTATTCCAGATCGGGAGAACAAAAGGACTTGAGTTCCTGTACGTTACCACAATCACACCATGAGTAGTTAATCATGAAACATACACCTCCACCTTTGTCCAGGGACTGAACATTCGCGAGCAATACAGAGATGGATGGTATGCACTTCTCCTGAGTCTGACTAAAATCCCACTCCGTTTACACACAGTTTGTGTATACAGTAACTGTGTGTGTGCGTGTGTGTGTGTGTGTGTGTGTGTGTGTGTGTGTGTATGTGTGTGTGCATTGTAGGCACAATGTACGTGAGGATGGCTCCAGGGTGGTCCGGAGGAGGGCTAGGCCCCCGGACCGTAAATTGGCATTTTTCAAACACCTGAAACAGCTTTTTCCTGCAATCTAGAGCCATAATAATTTTGCTTAATTCGATGTAAAAAAATATGCATGTCGTGGAAACGACTTTGATTCAATCAGTGTGTGCCCAGTGGGTAAGCATACCTCTTTAGCTGTCTGTATCCTCCTGACTGGTGGTTCTTTTTGTAGCCATTTCCTGCAGTCAATGACCAAAAGCGCCCACTTTGGCCTCATGGGTGGAATGTTATTAATATGTCATAATTAATAAAGACTTTTTCAAAAACCCGACAAAAATCTGATGTTTCTATGTCAAACAGTTTTGTTATATGTCAGTCTTCTGTGATGTATGTAAAGTGTAATATTGGGATGCAAACTAAAAATTGAATACATTTAAACTTTTTTTTAAAAGCCCATAACCATGTGTATGAGGTGTATACTTTTGTTTCAAAGTAGATTTGGTTAAGAATACCAAGAATCACTCTGTGTGACCCTGATTTAGCTCACTGAAGTAAAAGGTTAAAGAAATTAAATATGCTTCTCTGCATCTCTGCTAAAATCTTGGTAAAAGATTGAACGGAATGTGAGTCTTGTTCAATGCATTTAGTTATTGCTTGCTTTTCTAAAGTCTATCAGCCTTGCCAGCAGGCATGATAAGATAGTTAGACAAGCTAGCTAGCTACTGAAACTTGATTGATAGCCTGAAATGGCTTCTTGGTAGCTAGTTATGAAGTTGTGAGATTGGTAACCTATCTGGGCTAGCTAAAGCCAACTTAATAAAATTACTAGATGGCTTGTAGTATTACAGAGAAACAACAACAACAACAACAAAATGTTATAAAAAAAAAGGTAATCTGAGGGTGCACGTGCACCTGTGCCCCCTATGGGCACGACACCAATAATTGAGTGTGGGCCAGTAACCCAATGGTTGCTGGTTTGAATCCCTGAGCCACCTAGGTGAAAGGTTTGTTAATGTGCCCTTGAGCAAGGCACTTAACCCTAGTTAATCTGGATAAGAGTGTCTGCTAAGTGTGTGTATACACACGTGTGTGTTCTATGTTGCATGTATCCTTCGTGAAAGTGTTTTACCGTGTGTGTGTATATGTGAATGTGTGTGTGCTTTGTCAACACCAAAATCAAATCAAATAAAATGTTATTTGTCACATACACCTGTTTAGCAGATGTTATTGCGGGTGCAGTAATATCTAACAAGTAATATCTAACAATTTCACAACATATACCCAATACACATAAATCTAGTAAGGAATGGAATTTAATAATATATACATATATGGACAAGCAATGACAGAGCGGCATGGACTAAGATACAGTAGAATATTATAGAATAGAATACAGTATATACATATGAGATGAGTAGTGCAAGATATGTAAACATTATTAAAGTGACTAGTGTTCTATTTCTTAAAGTGGCCAGTGATTTCAATAGGCAGCAGCAGCCTCTAATGTGCTAGTGATGGCTATTTAACAGTCTGATGGCGTTGAGATAGAAGCAGTTTTTCATTCTCTTGGTCCCAGCTTTGATGCACCTGTTCTAACCTTACCTTCTGGATGATAGCGGGGTGAACAGGCATTGGCTTGGGTGGTTGATGTCCTTGATGATCTTTTTGGCCTTCCTGTGACATCAGGTGCTGTAGGTGTCTTGGAGGGCAGCTAGTTTGCCCCCGGTAATGCGTTCGGCAGACCACACCACCCAATGGAGAGCCCTGTGGTTGCGGGCGGTGCTACAGCCCGATAGGATGCTCTCAATTATGCATCTGTAAAAGTTTGTGAAGGTGCCAAGCCACATTTCTTCAGCCTCCTGAGGGTGAAGAGGCTATGTTGCACCTTCTTCACCACACTGTCTGTGTGGGTGGACCATTTCAGTTTGTCAGTGATGTGTACGCCAAGGAACTAGAAGTTTTCCACCTTCTCCACTGCGGTCCCGTCGATGTGGATAGGGGGGTGCACCCTCTGCTGTTTCCTGAAGTCCACGATCATCTCCTTTGTTTTGTTGACGTTGATTGAGAGGTTATTTTCCTGGCACCACACTCCCAGAGCCCTCACCTCCTCCCTGTAGGCGGTCTCGTCATTGTTGGTAGTCAAGCCTACTACTGTTGTGTCGTCTGCAAACTTGATGATTGAGTTGGAGGCGTGCTTGGCCACGCAGTCATGGGTGAACAGAGAGTACACGAGGGGGCTGAGCACACACCCTTGTGGGGCCCCAGGGTTGAGGATCAGCGAAGTGGAAATGTTGTTTCCTGCCTTCACCACCTGGGGGCGGCCCGTCAGGAAGTCCAGGACCCAGTTGCACAGGGCGGGGTTCAGACCCAGGGCCTCGAGCTTGATGATGAGCTTGGAGGATACTATGGTGTTGAATGCTGAGCTATAGTCAATGAACATAATTCTTACATAGGTATTCCTCTTGTCCAGGTGGGATAGGGCAGTGTGCAGTGTGATGGCGATTGCATCGTCTGTGGATCTATTGGGGCGGTAAGCAAATTGAAGTGGGTCTAGGGTGACAGGTAAGGTAGAGGTGATATGATCCTTGACTAGTCTCTCAAAGCACTTCATGATGAGAGAGGTGAGTGCTACGGGGCGAAAGTCATTTAGTTCAGTTACCTTTGCTTTCTTGGGTACAGGAACAATGGTGGCCATCTTGAAGCATGTGGGAACAGCAGACTGGGAAAGGGAGAGATTGAATATGTCCATAAACACTCCAGCCAGCTGGTCTGCTGTTCCCACATGCTTCCAGCCACCACTCTCATATTCACAGTACCCCTCTTGTACAGATTGCTATTTCACCAGGTCTCTTTGAAGAGATCACAGATAGACTTCATAAACAGCTTTCTATGGAACCAGCACAATTACATTTTACCCAACAATCAACAACTCCAGAATAATGTTACCTCTGGTGAAGTGCACACACAAACATACACACACACACTCACGCATAGACGGACAGGAAGGCCAAAGTGGGCGCTAGGTGACATCATCCTACCAACTATCATATTTAATCAGCTTTAATCAGGTACTTCCTTCCTTCCTGTGAGTGTGTACATGTGTGTTTGTGTGTGTATATGTGTTTATAGGTGTGTGTGTTTGTGTATATGTGTGTGTTTATAGGTGTGTGTGTTTGTGTGAGTGTGTGTGTTTATAGGTGTGTGTGTGTGTGTTTATAGGTGTGTGTGTTTGTGTCACTTTTCTTTTTTGTAGTCCGTTTGGTTCCAGCAGCATTACTATGTTAGGGGTCTGTGAAATGTGACACTGAGAAATTGGGCGACTTGGAGAGAAACAGGCTCCTCAATACTCTGCTAATTAGACAAGACAGAACACGGCGCTCCCAAAAAACAAATGTACGGATGCACGGACACACGCACATGCGCACACACACACACACACACACACACACACACACCATCTGACTAGGGAATGGCAGGGGGACAAGGAAAAAGTTTTAAGTAGGTGAACTAAAACGCTTAGCGAGGGTTTGTAGCGAGAGAGAGAGAGAAAAAGAGAGAGAGAAACAGGCAGAGAGAGAGACAGGCAGGCAGACAGAGACTCTGAGAGAGAGAGAGCGAGAGAGAGCGAGAGAGAGAGAGAGAGAGAGAGAGAGAGAGAGAGAGAGAGAGAGAGAGAGAGAGAGAGAGAGAGAGAGAGAGAGAAAGAGAAAGAGAGAGAGACAGGCAGAGAGAGAGACAGGCAGAAAGACAGACAGACAGACAGAGACTCTGAGAGAGAGAGAGAGAGAGAGAGAGAGAGAGAGAGAGAGAGAGAGAGAGAGAGAGAGAGAGAGAGAGAGAGAGAGAGAGAGAGAGAGAGAGAGAGAGAGAGAGAGAGAGAGAGAGAGAGAGAGAGAGAGAGAGAGAGAGAGAGAGAGAGAGAGTCAAGAAGGCCTGATCCTTTAAATGAGGCTGTTAACTTAAAACAGGGGAGAGGGAGGGACACACACTCAAGGTAGAAGGCTCAGAGGGGTGCCAGGAGTTCTCTACAGGTCCTGCCAACTCCCTGTGGTGTTGTAGCTACATGTTCAATTATGCTCTGGAGCCTGTCTGTCTTTACCTTTAGCTCACGGGCACACACGCACACACATGCACACGCACACACACATACCAACTGCACTATGTTCGTGTTAATGCTTTGAAATCACTTGATATATTTTCAGTGTAGAGTTCAGTGTTTTGTAAAAAAATATATATATAAATCTACTACAGTTAAATTTTGAAAAATGAATGAATGCAGCTTGTGTGTGCTGTTATATTTTCAATGGGGTATGTCTATATGCAATCCCAATGTGCAAGCAGTAACCATTTACAGGGAAAATGTGTGTTTCATGTTCCCGTGAGTGAGTGGGTGTGAACGTGTGTATCTGTAAGTGTGTTATGCATATTTATGTTTGTGTCTGTTTGTGTGCATGCGTGTGTATTAATTGCTTGTTAGGGGAGGGTGAGCAATTATCAAGGCCAATAAAAAAAATAAAAATAAAATAGCATTGTTCCCCGCCTCACCTTGTTCTGCCACACCCTGCTGTAAAGATCACATCCATATGAGGATAGACAGGGAGAATGTGCTTAGCTGTGCTGCATAAGCACCTTCCTTAAATAACAGGCAGGTAGGCTCCATACACACACACACACACACGCACATACACACGCACGCCAGTCAACGTCTAGGGGTAACCTCGCCATGTACAGTATGCTGTAAATCCTCTCCTCACCTCGCATTCTTGGTATAGGCCGTATAAGTCTAAACCACAAGCGGCCGGTGACACCTTAATTGGGGAGGATGGGCTCAATGGCTGGAATGGAATCAATGGAACTGTATACAACACATCAAATACATATTTTCCATGTGTTTGATACCATTCCATTCACTCCATTCCAGACATTATTATGAGCTGTCCTCCCCTCAACAGCCTCCTGTGGTCTAAACCAGCCAGGTCACCCGTGATACAAGTCAGTATTCGACATTCATCCACGTCTGGAGACGTTGGGAGATGACGTGGAAACCGGCCTCTAGGGGCAACAGTTAGCAATGTTACCTTCAAGTAGGTTTGGGTTTTACTAGGGTGTTGTGGACGGGGATGGTGGATAAGCATCTGCTTGTGGTTCAAAAGGTTGCATGTTTGAACCCAGCTATAGAAAGTTGTTTTTTACATTTTTTGTTTTAAGCCTATCCCAAACCTTAACCATTCGTAGTTAATGCCTAACCTTTAGAATTCGTAGTTGATGCCTAAACATAACCCTAAACACTTTGAAATTTGACATTTGGAACAACTTCGAAACATGGATGAATGTCTAATTCTGACGTGAGCTTATTGGTCTATACACCGCAGACATGCCTGCATGCACACACACACATCCCCTGTATGTGTGCTGTTGCCAGTGTCTTCTGTCTGTGTTGTCCTTTTTTTCGTACATTATTTTTGTATACATTTTTTATCCCAGTCCAGTCCCCACAGGAGGCCTTTTGCCTCTTCCCAGGCCGTCATTGTAAATAAGAATTTGTTCTTAATTTACTTGCCTATTAAATAAAGGTTCAATAAAACACATTTGGGATCTGGTTGGCATCTGATTGAACCAGCAAGACCACACTGAGACATCAGACAAACAGGAGACTCTGCTCTCTATCACACTCACTCTCTCAGTGTTGGATAGGAAACCCCAGCTACAGTATGTCGACTTGAATGCTTATGTACAGTTTAGTATAACGCTGAAGTCCCTAGTTGTTAGTGTTGTTTATATGTTATTACCCAACAGGCTTAATCACTGGGGAAATTGGTCGGTAAACATTACACATCACGCCTAGAGCGTGTATTTGAGTGTGTGTTTGTATATTTGAGTGTGTTTGTGTGTGTGTGTTTGTGTGTATGTTTGTTAGTGTATCCCAATACAGCGAGAGGATGCCCAGGTCTATGCTGTCTCATGAGGATTCTGGGTAATTTCACAGCGTTTGTTTTCCTTTTCTCTGTGCATCTTTGTGCGTGTGTATGTGTGTATGTGTGTGTGTGTGTGTGTATGTGTGTGTGTGTGTGTGTTTGTTTGTGTGTGTGTGTGTGCCTCAGAGCATACAGTTGTTAAAACCAACATTAGTGATATATTCACAGTTTCAGTGCAAATATATCTGTTGAAATATATGTTGAAAAATGCCCAGATGCTGAATTAGTTTAGCTAATATGTGCATGGAATGGATCATTGGCAACATTGACAAAGAAAAGGCTATTTAATGCCCAAACCTAAAGTCACTGAAAGCTTTAAATATGACAATGTAAGTGCACTAAGGACAAATTCCTGTGTTGAGCAGACTGAGCAATGTTTTGAGCGAGCCAATCAGGCATGAGGGATGTGAACAGGAACTGACATCAAAGGACTGACACTACCACCATTCACTAGCATGGCCTATTTCTCTGAATACACACACACACACACTTACACTTACACACACACACACACACACACACACACACACACACACACACACACACACACACACACACACACACACACACACACACACACACACACACACACACACACAGTGACCTACAGTATGCACATAGGTACACACACCACCATGCACACATGCACTAAGACATTCACGCACTGCCCAAGCGGGTTTCTGTGGCTTCATTCCAGGAAATGACACCTTGTTTTTATAATTTTTGGTGTAATAATCAGCTGGAGAGAGAGAGAGGTTGGTATGCACTGTATTTAAAAAATTGTTAACCTTTCTTTAGGCAAGGAGTCCCATTGATACCAAGGTTTATTTCTCAAGGGAGGCCTGCATGACAAGACCATCAGCAATTACACACTGTAGCAGTACGATGATAACACTGTGAAATAGTGGCTCTGTCGTAGCCGGCCGCGACCGGGAGACCCATGGGGCGGCGCACAATTGGCCCAGCGTCGTCCAGGGTAGGGGAGGGAATGGCCGGCAGGGATGTAGCTCAGTTGGTAGAGCATGTCGTTTGCAACGCCAGGGTTGTGGGTTTGATTCCCATGGGGGGCCAATACGAAAAATTAAATAAAATAATGTATGCACTGTAAGTAGCTCTGGATAAGAGTGTCTGCTAAAATGACTAAAATCTAAATGTAAATAGTGGGAATGGGAAGAATTACCTGCGCTGTTGGGCTGTTGTTGAGTCAATATTTTGTAACAAATAATCGGAGGGAGAGAGAGAAGTTCTCTAACTTTAACTGGGATGCACTGTATCAAAAACAAGCACACACACACACACACACACACACACACACACACACACACACACACACACACACACACACACCTAGGCCAGACAGGCCTGTTTATTTAGCGGCTAGGCTGGGGAAGGGGAGGCCAGACTGGGGAAGGTGGGGAGTCCACCTCCCCTGGGGCTGTTAGCAGGGCCACCAGTACACCCACGGTACAATTCAGTATTCGATGTCCATCCATGTCTGAGGACGTCGGGAGATTATATGGAAACCGGCCACTAGGGCGCAACAGTGAGCGCTGTTACCTTCAAGTAGGTTTTAGTTTTGCGAGGCCATTGTGGACTGGGATGGCAGGGGACAGAAGTTCCTGTCTCTGATTCTAAAGATTCCATGTTCAAGTCAAGCAGTAGAAAGTCATTTTTTAAATTGTAGTTTTAAGCCTATCCCAAACCTTAACCCTTCGCTTAACAATTTGGAGTTAATGTCTAACCTTACGAATTCAGAGTTAATGCCTAAACTTAACCTTAAACACTTTGACATTTGAAGTTTAGAACAACTTCGAAATTTGAAGTTTTGAGAAAGATGGATGAACGTCTAATTCTGACATGATATTATGAGAGCTTGTTGACCAGTCACTCCCTGTAGCTGTTGGTTTCTGAACAGCCGGCACACATGTCACTGGTTATTTATTTGTTTTTGAGTGCTCCAAGTGTATTTCAATGTCTTCTTGCTAAAAAACAAAAGTCCCATTGGAACAATAAAGATCAACTCCATTTGACTCAAACAGGAAGTAGAGGATATGGAGATAACCCTGCATTTCCTGCCCCTGCGCTGATGTGATTGGTCAACAGGCACAGATAATCCCCTTGTATTGGCAGGCTGTGCTATTGAATAAAACAAGTTGAATCACAAACCTCCACGTCACACAGGGACAGCTGACGTACATGGAAGGTCCAGAGGCCAAAAGGAACATCAACAATAGGACACAATCTGCACCTGAGAGAGAGAGAGAGAGAGAGAGAGAGAGAGAGAGAGAGAGAGAGAGAGAGAGAGAGAGAGAGAGAGAGAGAGAGAGAGAGAGAGAGAGAGAGAGAGAGAGAGAGAGAGAGAGAGAGAGAGAGAGAGAGAGAGAGAGAGAAAGTGTATGTTCATGTTTTTGTGTGTATATCAAGGAAATTCTGATGGGAAGAGAGGATGTAGAGAATGGGGGGAGGAGGAGAGGAGTGTATGGTTATGTACACAGAGACTAGGTGACATTGAGGAGCCTTGGGGCCAACTCTGCCAAACACAGCCAGCTGCTTACTGACACTGGAAATCTACTCGATGACTCTGTCTGTCTCTCTGTCTGTCTGTCTGTCTGTCTGTCTGTCTGTCTGTCTGTCTGTCTGTCTGTCTGTCTGTCTGTCTGTCTGTCTGTCTGTCTGTCTGTCTGTCTGTCTGTCTCTCTGTCTCTCTGTCTCTCTGTCTGTCTGTCTGTCTGTCTGTCTGACTGGCTGGCTCTCTATCTCTGTCTACAACTCTCTCATTTTTCTCTCTGTCTTTCTACCTTTCTCTCTATCACTGTCTTTCTGTCTTCCGCTCTGTCTCTCTTACTCTCTTGGAATACACACATACCTTTGCATACTTGACACACAAACACACATGCATCCGTGCACGCACGCACACACATACACACAAACACACACACTCACAAACACACACTCTGGACCAGAACAGAGTGGATGAGAAGCCAGGACTGCACTGTTCCTTCCCTGGTGTGTGTAATCACTCTTGTGCTGTCAGTGAGAGTGAGAGTGTGAGCGATCCAAAAATCTGTCAGAAACCCACTTACCTCAAAACACCTCTAGTTCATGGACTGCTTACGGGATCTAAGCAGACACTGTTCCCGCCAGACACACGCACGGACGGACACAAATACTATTTTAAACTTACTGTAACTAAGAAAATACATTTTGTGTGAAAATCTCTGCCTGGTCTCATAGACTAGACTTAAGATAGTAAATGTAAACACTCAAATTAGTATGATATGTTAAATTTTGTGTCGTTACATAAGACAGAAGGTTACTTAAGGCAAAAACGGAAGGAGGGTGGTTGGTGTGGGTGGGTGGATGGATGGATGGATGGATGAATGAGCATATAACGTGAACATCTAGCAACTCAAAGGTTGCGTGTTCAAACATAATCATGGATAACTTTAGCATTTGCGCTAATTAGCAACTTTTCAACTACTTACTACTTTTGAGCTACTTTGCAATTACTTGGCATGTTAGCTAACCCTTACCCTAACCTTAACCCTTTTAGCTAACCCTAACCTTAACCCTTTATCCTTACTCCTAACTTTAACCCTAACCTTAACCTTAACCCGTAACCCTAACCCCTAGCCTAGCCTAGCTAACGTTAGCCACCTAGCTAACGTTAGCTACCAAAAATTTGAATTTGTAACATATACTTTTTGCATATTGTATGTTTTGAAAATCCATAACATATAAACATTTTAATTTCGTAACATATCATATGACATATGAAATGGATGATGTACATTCACTAATTAATATACTATATGAAATGTAAAATATCATACTGAATAAAGTGTCTTGGTTTACGTACAGATATTATGAAATGCTCTGAGACCAGGTTGGAAATTCTTGACAGTTTTGATGGTCTTATCTATGTGTGAAAGTCAATGTTGTTCCGTATAAATGTACATTTAATTCCATGGTGATGAAATTAAAGACTTGATTAAGAAGAGGATAATGAATTAAATATGACTAAAGAGAGCGACAGAAGAAGAACAGATAAAGAAAAGGAGATAAAGTTTTGCAGGTGCTTATCTATAAGTCAGCTTAGTTAAGCTTCAACATTTCGTAATTAGGGAGATGGATATAAGGGACAGAGAGAGGGACAAAGAGAAATAGAAAAGGATATTCCCATATGAAATATTTATTTAATTAAAACCTCTTAAGGATCGGACCCTTTTTTTCAATTTTCGCCTAAAATAACATACCCCAATCTAACAGCCTGTAGCTCAGGACCTGAACCAAGGATATGCATATTCTTGATACCATTTGAAAGGAAACATTTTGAAGTTTGTGGAAATGTGAAATTAATGTAAGAGAATATAACACATTAGATCTGGTAAAAGATAATACGAACAAAAAAACATACGGGTTCTATTATTTTTTGGGTTACATCATCTTTGAAATGCAAGAGAAAGGCCCCAATAAAATATTGCAGTTTAGGCGCAATTTAGATGTTGGCCACTAGATGGCAGCAGTATGTGCAACGTTTCAGATTGATCCAGTGAAGCATTGCAATACTGAACTATTTTGTATCAAGTCTGCCCAAATGTGCGGAATTGGTCAATTGATACATTTTCAAGTACATAACTATAGAGAACATACAAAAATGATATGGTAATACAAAATGTAAGTTTACACACTCCCAGGAACATCATACATGATGGATCATTAACTTATACACTAACTTTCACTCATCTAGATGGCCGGGCGGGGTGGGTGTGGAGCCAGAGAGAGCAGGGGTTCAAACTGTAGAAGCCAGTTCCTACATTTGAATATAAAATGGATTTTATCTAACAAAACTATGCTACATTTTATCTCTGGGACCCTTAGGATGACAAATCAGAGCAAGATTACTGAATGTAAGTACATTATTTACCTTCAGAGGTGAATGTCTCAAACTAGTTGCCGTGATGCATTTTTTGTTGTTGTGCATTCTCCTCAAACAATAGCATGGTATTTTTTCACTGTAATATCTACTGTAAATTGGACAGTGCAGTTAGATTAACAAGAATTTAAGCTTTCTGGCCATATACAGTAAGACATGTCTATGTCCTGGAAAGTTTGCTGTTACTTACAACAGTCATGCTAATCACATTAACGCACATTAGCTCAACCGTCCCGTATACGGGACACCGATCCCGTAGAGGCTAAATTGCTATACTCTATACCCTTCAAACTCAACTCTGGATCTCGAAGCCAGTTCCACTGCATTTTTTCATTGTTCCCCTCTAATCAGGGACTGATTTAGACCTGGGACACCAGGTGTGTGCAATTAATTATCAGGTTGAACAGAAAATCAGCAGGCTCCAGACCTCATAGAGTAAGAGTTGAATATCCCTGCTCTCTCCCTCTCCATCTCCCTCTCCCTCTCCCTCTCCCTCTCCCTCTCCCTCTCCCTCTCCCTCTCCCTCTCCCTCTCCCTCTCCCTCTCCCTCTCCCATCATCTCTTTAGTGAGGGGGAGTATTCTGATGGGATGTGCGTTAATTAACATGTTGACGTTGGGTAGGTACTAGGGAGGGTGTATATAATTAAAAGAGGTATGTGTATGTATTTGATTCACCCTAAAGATCCAAGTAAGTGTGCCCAGAGTGTAAGGTGTTAACGTTTCCATTGCCCTCTTTCCCTCCCCCCTCTCTCTCTCCCCTTCTGCCCCTCTTTCCCTCCCCCTCCTCCCTCCTCCCCCTCCCCTCCTCCCTCCCCTCTCTCTCTCTCTCTCTCTCTCTCTCTCTCTCTCTCTCTCTCTCTCTCTCTCTCTCTCTCTCTCTCTCTCTCTCTCGCTCTCTCTCTCATAAAAGTTGGTTACGGTAAGTGTTTTGCATAATGATAGAGAAAAGCAATCATGTTTATATGAGCATTTATGTGTGTGTGTGTGTGTGTGTGTGTGTGTGTGTGTGTGTGTGTGTGTGTGTGAATGCATTCCATTAAATAACAAAATAATTATGTATTTTCCCATGTATCTCTCTCACACACCGATGGTGAATACCCCCTTGGCCAAAGCTGATCACTGATGAAAAAATGAACTTGAAGAGAAATTAATCTCCTACACAAACCCAGAACAGAGACTTTAACTCAATACTATCTGCTTGGTGGGAGGCCAACTTGTCCTCATTTCTGAGAATTAATACAAGTTGTCTACTTATGAAAGATGAGATTAAAATGTACTTGGCTCTGATTAAAACCTTGAGTGTGTGTTGAGATTGAGTGGAGTGTGTGAGTGTGTGTGTGCTCAGGTTGGGGGTTGAGATTCCTGAACAGCCTTTATTGGAGATGATTACACTCATAAAAGCCTTCACTCTAAATTGCCAAACTATTCCCCCTCCTGCTAAACAGATACACACAATCATACACATAAACACTCAGGCACACACACTCACAATCTTAATCAAGCACAGGTTTGTCTCTCTGGGTTAATAGAATCCCTCCTGAAATAATGTATTATAAAGAAAAGAGGATCAGTACCTTTTTTTAAAAAATTCTCTCCTATCTCTCTCTTCATCTTACAACGTTAACAACGTATTGGAACCAAAGAAGGATGGATATTAAGGAAAAGAGGAGCTGGACCTATCCGGCCCTTGTCTCTTATTTTATTTTCTGTCCTCTCTTCTGTTCTCTCGCTCTGTCTCTAGTACAGTACATCTTAATGCAGCAGTGGATAAGGCTGTCGCTAGGGTTAATATGGTTACCATGATAACAATCTATTCCTCCATCGCTAGTGATTGATTGCTGGTAGAGTGTGTGTGTGAGAGTGGATGACAAGAGACTGGGGAAGCGTGGGCTGTGTGTGTGTCTGTGTGTGTCTTCTCCCGATGCGTCGGGGGCCAGTGTATCCGTCAGTAGAGAACAATGGCTTTTAAATGAATCTGTGAGCTCGTAAATCACACAAAGAGAGAGCCCACACCGAACACTGATTGCCCCAACGACAGCGCCGGCGAACGACAGGAAAGAAAGAGGGAGCGAGTGAATGAACGAGCGCTGCAGTGAGACACCTTGTTAACGCCGGGACAAAACGCCTCTATAATGGACCAATGGCCCACTTAGGCAAATGACTACACACACAGAGTCCCTGAAGTTCTGTCCTTGGGAGACCGCACACACACGCATACAAGCACAAATGCACACACACACACACATGCTTGCGCGCAACAGGACAAATGTAAATATATAAGATATGTAATCTGTATTCAGCATTAACTGTATGGCTGTGTTTTACTCTGTGGCATAGCTAGTAGAGTACTACTAAACAGATCAAATGTAATCACATTTTATTCGTCACATGCTTTTTAAACAGCAGGTGTAGACCAACAGTGAAATGCTTACTTACGGGTCCTTTTCCAACAATGCAGAGTTAAAGATAAAGACACAAAATTAAATAGAAAATAGAAATAGTGACACGAGTAATAAATACACAATGAATAATGAATAACAATAATGAGTAAAAATAACATGGCTATATACAGTGGGGAGAACAAGTATTTGATACACTGCCGATTTTGCAGGTTTTCCTACTTACAAAGCATGTAGAGGTCTGTAATTTTTTATCATAGGTACACTTCAACTGTGAGAGACAGAATCTAAAACAAAAAATCCAGAAAATCACATTGTATGATTTTTAAGTAATTAATTTGCATTGTATTGCATGACATAAGTATTTGATCACCTACCAACCAGTAAGAATTCCGGCTCTCACAGACCTGTTAGTTTTTCATTAAGAATCCCTCCTGTTCTCCACTCATTACCTGTATTAACTGCACCTGTTTGAACTCGTTACCTGTATAAAAGACACCTGTCCACACACTCAATCAAACAGACTCCAACCTCTCCACAATGGCCAAGACCAGAGAGCTGTGTAAGGACATCAGGGATAAAATTGTAGACCTGCACAAGGCTGGGATGGGCTACAGGACAATAGGCAAGCAGCTTGGTGAGAAGGCAACAACTGTTGGCGCAATTATTAGAAAATGGAAGAAGTTCAAGATGACGGTCAATCACCCTCGGTCTGGGGCTCCATGTAAGATCTCACCTCGTGGGGCATCAATGATCATGAGGAAGGTGAGGGATCAGCCCAGAACTACACGGCAGGACCTGATCAATGACCTGAAGAGAGCTGGGACCACAGTCTCAAAGAAAGCCATTAGTAACACACTACGCCGTCATGGATTAAAATCCTGCAGCGCACGCAAGGTCCCCCTGCTCAAGCCAGCGCATGTCCAGGCCCGTCTGAAGTTTGCCAATGACCATCTGGATGATCCAGAGGAGGAATGGGAGAAGGTCATGTGGTCTGATGAGACAAAAAAATATATTTTTGGTCTAAACTCCACTCGCCGTGTTTGGAGGAAGAAGAAGGATGAGTACAACCCCAAGAACACCATTCCAACCGTGAAGCATGGAGGTGGAAACATCATTCTTTGGGGATGCTTTTCTGCAAAGGGGACAGGACGACTGCACCAGTATTGAGGGGGAGGATGGATGGGGCCATGTATCGCGAGATCTTGGCCAACATCCTCCTTCCCTCAGTAAGAGCATTGAAGATGGGTCGTGGCTGGGTCTTCCAGCATGACAACAACCCGAAACACACAGCCAGGGCAACTAAGGAGTGGCTCCGTAAGAAGCATCTCAAGGTCCTGGAGTGGCCTAGCCAGTCTGCAGACCTGAACCTAATAGATAATCTTTGGAGGGAGCTGAAAGTCCGTATTGCCCAGCGACAGCCCCGAAACCTGAAGGATCTGGAGAAGGTCTGTATGGAGGAGTGGGCCAAAATCCCTGCTGCAGTGTGTGCAAACCTGGTCAAGACCTACAGGAAACGTATGGTCTCTGTAATTGCAAACAAAGGTTTCTGTACCAAATATTAAGTTCTGCTTTTCTAATGTATCAAATACTTATGTCATGCAATAAAATGCAAATTCATTACTTAAAAATCATACAATGTGATTTTCTGGATTTTTGTTTTAGATTCCGTCTCACACAATTGAAGTGTACCTATGATAAAAAATTACAGACCTCTACATGCTTTGTAAGTAGGAAAACCTGCAAAATCGGCAGTGTATCAAATACTTGTTCTCCCCACTGTAGAGGGAGTACCAGTACCGAGTTGATGACCAAGGGTACGAGGAAATTGAGGTAGATATGTACTGTACGTATAGGTAGGGGTAAAGTGACTAGGCAACAGGATAGATAATAGACAGTAGCAGCAGCAAATGTGTGTGAGTGTAAAAGTGTGTGTGTGTATGTGCGTGTGTGTGTGCGTGAGTGACAAGAGGAGCTATTTAGCTGTCTTGTTTAGCAGTCTTATGGCTTGGGGGTAGAAGCTGTTCAGGGTCCTGTTGGTTCCAGACTTGGCCGATCGGTACCGCTTGCCGGGCGGTAGAAGAGAGAACAGTCTATGGCTTGTGTGGCTGGAGTCTTTGACAATTATTTTGGGCCTTCCTTTGACAACACCTGGTGTAGAGGGCCTGGATGGCAGGGTGGTCAGTCCCAGTGATGTACTGGGCCGTACTCACCACCATCTGTTGTGCCTTGCAGTCAGGTGACTATCAGTTGCCGTACCAAGCGGTGATGCAGCCAGTCAAGATGTTCTCAAAAGTGCAGCTGTATAACGTTTTGAGGATCTGAGGGCCCATGCCAAATCTTTTCAACCCCCTGAGAGGGAAGAGGCATTGTCATGCCCTCTTCACAAGTGTGTGGGTGTGTGTGGACCATGTTAATTCCTTAGTGATGTGGACACCGAGGAAATTGAAGCTCTCAGCCCGCTCCACTACAGCCTCATCAATCTAACTAATCTAAGTAATCTAGCTAATCATGGGTTGTGATAAGTTAGTCATTTGAATCAGGTGTATTAGTGCTGGGCTAGAAAAACATGTACACACCGTATGAGTGCTCAGAACCATGACTGAAGAACAGTAGTCTATATTTACTGTATAGGTGTAGATCTGGCAAGACAATGTAAATTGTTACCCTTCAGCATCATAGATCTAGCCTATGTTGCCTAACTGTGTGTGAGATGTGAAGATTGGTTATAATCACACGTCTGTGTAGACCAACATGTTATTACAAATATGTAGAGAGGGCATTTAGAACAGTTTATGGGAATAGAGGTAGAGAGAAGGATAGGTGGAGAGAGAGAGAGAGAGGGAGAGAGAGAGAGAGAGAGAGAGAGAGAGAGAGGGAGGGAGGGAGGGAGAAGAGGAGAACTCAAACTCGACCTGTTGACACAAGTAGCTTGTTTTTCATTAGACAGCTAATTCGCCAGGAATGCAAGTATAGATGCCTCCTCTCCACTCCTCTCCTCTTGTCTACACTCATCTCCTCGTCTACACCCATCTCCTCTTGTCTCCACTCCTCTTCCCTTGTCTCCACTCCTCTCCTCTTGTCTCAACTCCTCTCCTCTCCTCTTGTCTCCACTCCTCTCCTTTTGTCTCCACTCATCTCTTCTTGTCTCCACTCCTCTCCTCTTGTCTCCTCTCCTCTTGTCTCCACTCCTCTCCTCTTGTCTCCTCACCTCTTCTATTCTCTCCACTCCTATCCTCTCCTCTCCTCTTGTCTCCACTTCTCTCCACTCCTCTCCTCTTGTCTCCACTCATCTCCTCTTGTCTCTGCTCCACTCCTCTTGTCTCCACTCCTCTCCTCTTGTCTCCACTCATCTCCTCTTGTCTGCACTCATCTCCTCTTGTCTCCACTCATTTCATCTTGTCTCCACACCTCCTTTCTCCTCTTGTCTCCACTCCTCTCCTCTTGTCTCCACTCCTCTCCTCTTGTCTCTACTCCTCTCCTCTCCTCTTGTCTCTACTCATCTCCTCTCCTCTTGTCTCCACTCCACTTCTCTCGTCTTGTCTCCACTCATCTCTGCTTGTCTCCACTCCTCTCCTCTCCTCTTGTCTCCTCTCATTTTGTCTCCACTCCTCTCCTGTTGTCTCCTATCATCCCCTCTTGTCTCCTCTCCTCTCCTCTTGTCTCCACTCATCACCTCTTGTCTCCACTCCACTCCTCTTGTCTCCTCTCATCTCCTATTGTCTCCACTCATCTCCTCTTGTCTCCACTCCTCTCCTCTTGTCTCCACTCATCTCCTCTTGTCTCCACTCCTCTCCTCTTGTCTCCACTCTTCTCCTCTCCCCTTGTCTCCTCTCCTCTTGTCTCCACTCATCTCTTCTTGTCTCCACTCCTCTCCTCTCCTCTTGTCTCCAATCCTCTCCTCTTGTCTCCTCTCATCTCCACTCCTCTCCTCTTCTCTCCTTTCCTCTCCTCTCCACTCCTCTTGTCTCCACTCACCTCCTCTTTACTCCACTCCTCTCCTCATGTCTCCACTCCACTCTTCTCCTCTTGTCTCCACTCATCTCCTCTTGTCTCCACTCCTTTCCTCCCCTCTTGTCTCCACTCATATCCTCGTCTCCACTCCTCTCCTCTTGTCTCCTTTCCTCTCCTCTTGTCTCCACACCTCTCCTCTTGTCTCCACTCATCTTGTCTTGTCTCCTCTCCTCCCCTCTTGTTCCCCCTCCTCTCCTCTCCTCTTGTCTCCACACATCTCCTCTTGTCTCCACTCCTCTCCTCTCCTCTCCTCTGCCTCCACTCACCTCCTCTTCTCTCCTTTCCTCTCCTCTCCACTCCTCTTGTCTCCACTCACCTCCTCTTTACTCCACTCCTCTCCTCATGTCTCCACTCCACTCTTCTCCTCTTGTCTCCACTCATCTCCTCTTGTCTCCACTCCTCTCCTCTCCTCTTGTCTCCAATCCTCTCCTCTTGTCTCCTCTCATCTCCACTCCTCTCCTCTTGTCTCCTTTCCTCTCCTCTCCACTCCTCTTGTCTCCACTCACCTCCTCTTTACTCCACTCCTCTCCTCATGTCTCCACTCCACTCTTCTCCTCTTGTCTCCACTCATCTCCTCTTGTCTCCACTCCTTTCCTCCCCTCTTGTCTCCACTCATATCCTCGTCTCCACTCCTCTCCTCTTGTCTCCTTTCCTCTCCTCTTGTCTCCACACCTCTCCTCTTGTCTCCACTCATCTTGTCTTGTCTCCTCTCCTCCCCTCTTGTTCCCCCTCCTCTCCTCTCCTCTTGTCTCCACAAATCTCCTCTTGTCTCCACTCCTCTCCTCTCCTCTCCTCTGCCTCCACTCACCTCCTCTTCTCTCCTTTCCTCTCCTCTCCACTCCTCTTGTCTCCACTCACCTCCTCTTTACTCCACTCCTCTCCTCATGTCTCCACTCCACTCTTCTCCTCTTGTCTCCACTCATCTCCTCTTGTCTCCACTCCTTTCCTCCCCTCTTGTCTCCACTCATATCCTCGTCTCCACTCCTCTCCTCTTGTCTCCTTTCCTCTCCTCTTGTCTCCTCACCTATCCTCTTGTCTCCACTCATCTTGTCTTGTCTCCTCTCCTCCCCTCTTGTTCCCCCTCCTCTCCTCTCCTCTTGTCTCCAAACATCTCCTCTTGTCTCCACTCCTCTCCTCTCCTCTCCTCTGCCTCCACTCACCTCCTATTGTCTCAACTCCTCTCCTCTCCTCACCTCTTGTCTCCAATCCTCTCCTCTTTTCTCCACTCCTCTCCTCTTGTCTCCATTCCTCTCATCTTGTCTCCACTCCTCTCTTCTTGTATCAACTCATTTAATCTCCTCTTGTCCCCAGTCTTCTCCTCTTGTCTACACTCCTCTCCTATTGTCTCCACTCCACTCCTCTCCTCTTGTCTCCATTCCTCTCCTCTCCTCTTGTCTCCACTCATCTCCTCTTGTCTCCACTCCTCTCCTCTCCCCTTTTCTCCACTCATCTCCTCTTGTCTCAACTCATCTCCTCTTGTCTCCACTCCTCCCCTCTTGTCTCCACTCATCTCCTCTTGTCTCCACTCCTCTCCTCTCCCCTTATCTCCACTCCTCTCCTCACGTCTCCTCTCCTCTTGTCTCCACTCCTCTCCTTCTCTCCAATCTTCTTCTCTTGTCTCCACTCCTCTCATATTGTCTCCACTCATCTCCTCTTCCACTCATCTCCTCTTGTCTCCACTCATCTCCTCTTTTCCCCACTCCTCTCCTCTTGTCTCCACTCCTTTCCTCTTGTCTCAACTCATCTCCTCTTGTCTCCACTCCTCCCCTCTTGTCTCCACTCCTCTCCTCTCCTCTTGTCTCCACTCATCTCCTCTTGTCTCCACTAATCTCATCTCCCCTTTTCTCCAATCATTTCCTCTTGTCTCCACTCCTCTCCTCTCCTCTTGTCTTCACTCATCTCTTCCCTTCTCCACTCATCTCCTCTTGTTTCCACTAATCTCTTCTTGTCTCCACTCCTCTCTACTTGTCTCCACTCATCTCCTCTTGTCTCCACTCCTCTCCTTGTCTCCACTCCTGCCCTCTTGTCTCCTTTCCTCTCCTCTTATCTCCACTCCTCTCCTCTTGTCTCCACTCCTCTCCTCTTGTCTACACTTCTCTCCTCTTGTCTCATCTCCTCTCCTCTTGTCTCCACACATCTCCTCTTGTCTCCACTCATCTCCTCTTGTCTCCACTCCTCTCCTATTGTCTCCACTCCTATCCTCTCCTCTTGTCTCCACTCCTCTTGTCACCACTCATCTCCTCTTGTCTCCTCTCGTCTCCTCTTGTCACCACTTATCTCCTATTATCTCCACTCCTCTCCTCTTGTCTACACTTCTCTCCTCTTGTCTCATCTCCTCTCCTCTTGTCTCCACTCATCTCCTCTTGTCTACACTTCTCTCCTCTTGTCTCATCTCCTCTACTCTTGTCTCCTCTCATCTCCTCTTGTCTCCACTCCTCTCCTATTGTCTCCACTCCTCTCCTCTCCTCTTGTCTCCACTCATCTACTCTTGTCTCCACTCCTCTCCTCTCCTCTTGTCTCCACTCATCTCTTCTTGTCTCCACTCATCTCATCTTCCACTCATCTCCTCTTGTCTCCACTCATCTCCTGTTGTCTCCATTCCTCTCCTCTTGTCTCCACTCTTTTCCTCTTGTCTCCACTCCTCTCCTATTGTCTCCACTCCTCTCCTCTTCTCTCCTCTTGTCTTCACCCTACTCTTCCCTTCTCCACTCATCTATTCTTGTCTCCACTCATCTCTTCTTGTCTCTGCTCCTATCCTTTTGTTTCCGCTCATGTCCTCTTGTCTCCACTCCTCTCCTCTTTTCTCCACTCATCTCCTCTTGTCTCCACTCCTCTCCTCTCATCTTGTCTCCACTCCTCTCCTCTTGTCTCCTGTCCTGTCATCTCCTCTTATCTCCACTCCTCTCCTCTTGTCTCCTCTCCTCTTGTCTCCACTCCTCTCCTCTTATCTACACTTCTCTCCTCTTGTCTCCACTCATCTCCTCTTGTCTTCACTCCTCTCCTCTTGTCTCCACTCATCTCGTCTTGTCTCCTCTCCTCTCCTCTTGTTCCCTCTCCTCTCCTCTCCTCTTGTCTCTTCAACTCTCCTCTTGTCTCCACACATCTCCTCTTGTCTCCACACATCTCCTCTTGTATCCACTCCTCTCCTCTCCTCTTGTCTCCACTCATATCCTTTTGTCTCCACTCCTCTCCTCTTGTCTCCTGTCCTCTCCTCTTATCTCCACTCCTCTCCTCTTGTCTCCTCTCCTCTTGTCACCACTCATCTCTTCCCTTCTCCACTCATCTCCTCTTGTTTCCACTCATCTCTTCTTGTCTCCACTCATCTCTTCTTGTCTCTGCTCCTCTCCTCTTTTCTCCACTTTTCTCCTTTTGTCTCCACCCATCTCCTGTTGTCTCCACTCCTCTCTTCTTGTCTTCACTCACCAACTATTGTCTCCACTCCTCTCCTTGTCTCCACTCTTCTTCTCTAACTTCACTCATCTCCTCTTGTCTCCACTCCTCTCCTCTTGTTTCCAGCCCTCTCCTCTTTTTT
Organism: Coregonus clupeaformis; assembly: GCF_020615455.1. Taxonomy (NCBI): domain Eukaryota; kingdom Metazoa; phylum Chordata; class Actinopteri; order Salmoniformes; family Salmonidae; genus Coregonus; species Coregonus clupeaformis. The sequence goes on along the minus strand of NC_059202.1, from coordinate 53,177,574 downwards.
CCTCTCCCCTCTTCTTGTCTCCACTCCTCCCCTCTTGTCTCCACTCCTCTCCTCTCCTCTTGTCTCCACTCCTCCCCTCCCCTCTTGTCTCCACTCATATCCTCATCTCCATTCCTCTCCTCTTGACTCCTCTTCTCTCCTCTCCTCTCCTCTTGTCTCCACTCCTATCCTCTTGTCTTCACTCATCTTGTCTTGTCTCCTCTCCTCTCCTCTTGTTTCCTCTCCTCTCCTCTCCTCTTGTCTCCTCTCCTTTCGTCTTGTCTCCAATCCTCTCCTCTTGTCTCCACTCATCTCGTCTTGTCTCCTCTCCTCTTGTTCCCTCTCCTCTCCTCTCCTCTTGTCTCTTCTCCTCTCCTCTTGTCTCCACACATCTCCTCTTGTCTCCACACATCTCCTCATGTCTCCACTCCACTCCTCTCCTCTTGTCTCCTGTCCTCTCCTCTTATCTCCACTCCTCTCCTCTTGTCTCCTCTCCTCTTGTCACCACTCATCTCCTCTTGTCTCCACTCCTCTCCTCTTGTCTACACTTCTCTCCTCTTGTCTCCTTTCCTCTCCTCTTGTCTCCAATCATCTCCTCTTGT
>NC_059202.1:53151993-53171993 GCF_020615455.1 Coregonus clupeaformis | reverse complement strand
TAATTTACGTAAGTATTCACACCTCTGAGTCAATACTTTGTAGAATCACCTTTGGCAGCGATTACAGCTGTGAGTCTTTCTGAGTAAGTCTCTAAGAGCTTTGCACACCTGGATTGTACAATATTTGCCCATTATTCTTTAAAAATTCTTCAAGCTCTGTCAAGTTGGTTGTTGATCATTGCTAGACAGTCATTTTCAAGTCATGCATAGATTTTTAAGCTGATTTGAGTCAAAACTGTAACTAGGCCATTCAGGAATATCCAATGTCATCTTGGTAAGCAACTCCAGTGTATATTTGGCCTTGTGTTTTAGGTTATTGTCCTGCTGAAAGGTGAATTTGTCTCCCATTGTATGTTGGAAAGCAGACTGAACAAGGTTTTCCTCTAGTGTTTTGCCTGTGCTTTGCTCTATTCCATGTATTTTTATCCTAAATAACTCCCTAGTCCTTGCCGATGACAAGCATATCCATAACATGATGCAGCCACCACCATGCTTGAAAATATGAAGAGTGGTACTCAGTGATGTGTTATGTTGGATTTGCCCCAAACATAATGCTTTGTATTCAGGACAAAAAGTTAATTTCTTTGCCACATTTGTTGCAGTTTTATTTTAGTGCCTTATTTCAAACAGGATGCAAGTTTTGTAATATTTTGTATTAATGTACGGGCTTCCTTCTTTTCAATCTGTCATTTAGGTTAGTATTGTGGAGTAACTACCATCCTCAGCTTTCTTTTATCACAGCTATTAAACTCTGTAACTGTTTTAAAGTCACCATTGGCCTTATGGTGAAATCCATGAGCTGTTTCCTTCCTTTCCGGCAACTGAGTTAGGAAGGACGCCTGCATCTTTGTAGTGACTGGGTGTATTGATACACCATCCAAAGTGTAATTAATAACTTCACCATGCTCAAAGATATATTCAATGTCTGCTTTTTTATTTACCCATCTACCAATAGGTGCAAGGCATTGGAAAACCTCCCTGGTCTTTGTGGTTGAATCTGTGTTTGAAATTCCCTGCTTGACAGAGGAACCTTACAGGTAATTGTATGTGTGGGGTACAGAGATGAGGTAGTCCTTCAAAAATCATGTTAAATACTATTATTGCACAAAGAGTCCATGCTATTTATTATGTGACCTCTTAAGCACATTTTTACTCCTGAACTTATTTAGGCTTGAATAGTTATTGACTCAAGACATTTCACAGCTTTTCATTTTTAATTCATTTGTACAAAATTCTAAAAACATAATTCCACTTTCACATTATGGGGTATTGTGTGTAGGCCAGTGACACAAAATCTCTGTAACACAACAAAATGTGAAAAATGTCAAGGGGTGTGAATACTTTCTGAAGGCACTGTAAATATAATGATTATTATAATATATTCCATGGATTGTTTTATTATATATGGAAAATGCAAAGTGGTGTAAAACTGAAGCAGAGACTGGAAATAGTAAAATACTAAAACATAACATTGCGGTTTCAAAACTACATAGCAGCGTTCTTGGAATACATGACACCGTACATATGCTAAAATCATCATATGGGTTAAGTACACTAAGGCATTCCAAGGTATCCCACAGGTTTTCAATACACCACACACACACACACACACACACACACAGACACACACACACAGACACACACACACACACACACACACACACAGACACACACACACAGACACACACACACAGACACACACACACAGACACACACACACACAGACACACACACACAGACACACACACACAGACACACACACACAGACACACACACACACAGACACACACACACAGACACACACACACAAACACACACACAGTGAACAAGAAGAGATACTGTCCTAACCCAGTCAATGACCAGGGGGCAGAAGGACACACCACAGACACACCTCACTGTCAGTTTGTCTACGTGTTTGTGGTTTATCCAATGGCTTTTTTGGTGTTATAAGGGATAATTTCAGACCATTTTCACAGTCTGTTCATGATTATATTAGCATGTAAATTGCACCTCATGTAAATGTAATGTAAATGTTATCATCATATAGTATAGAAGATAGTGTTTATGCTGCTGGTAAGCCTGGATAACAGCACTGTCAGACAGCGATGTAGTCATAATACTTGTGTGGTGTTGAGATGACGAAGCAAAGAGAGGCCTGTGTGTTGCAATGTGTGTGGAGGTGTCATTACAGAAGAGTAGACAGGGTCATTACCTTAGCTCAATCTTAAACCAACCTTATATCTGTCTCCCATTCTCTCACTCTATCACCGTACTCCATTTCACTCTACTAGGTTCCTCAATTTCTTTATTAGGTTTTTGCATTCTTCATCACTCTCTCTCTACCTCTCTCTCTCTCTATCTCACTCTCTCTCTCAATTTCAATTCAATTCAATTTCAATTTAAGGGCTTTATTGGCATGGGAAACATATGTTAACATTGTCAAAGCAAGTGAAGTAGATAGTAAACAAAAGTGAAATAAACAATAAATATTAAAAGTAAACATTACACTCAGAAGTTCCAAAAGAATAAAGACATTTCAAATGTCATATTATGTCTATATACAGTGTTGTAACAATGTGCAAATAGTTAAAGTACAAATGGGAAAATAAATAAACATAAATATGGGTTGTTTTTACAATGGTGTTTGTTCTTCACTGGTTGCCCTTTTCTTGTGGCAACAGGTCACAAATATTGCTGCTGGGATGCCACACTGTGGTTTTCACAGAGTAGATAAGTGAGTTGATCAAAATTGGGTTTGTTCTCGAATTCTTTGTGGATCTGTGAAATCTGAGGGAACTATGTGTCTCTAATATGGTCATACATTTGGCAGGAGGTTAGGAAGTGAAGCTCAGTTTCCAACTCATTTTGTGGGCAGTGTGCACATAGCCTGTCTTCTCTTGAGAGCCAGGTCTGCCTACGGCGGCCTTTCTCAATAGCAAGGCTACACTCACTGAGTCTGTACATAGTCAAAGCTTTCCTTAAGTGTCACTACTTCCTCCGAAGCTGCCTCCTCTCCTTGTTCGGGCAGGCTTCGGCGTTCGTCGTCACCAGCCTTCTAGCCACTGCCGCATCACATCTCATTACTCAATTTGTTTTGTCTTGTCTATTACACACACCTGGTTCATATCCCCTCATTAGTATGTGTATAAGTGTTCCCTCTGCCCCCTTGTCCTTGTGGGTGATTGTTTAATGTGAGGAGAGAGTAGCTCGGTTGAGCTCCGTGTATTTTCTATTGCCGGGGTATGTTTTCCCCGTGTGACTGTTTTGTTCCACTGGACTGTTTGACGCTATCCTGCGTAACTCTGTATTCCGGAATAAACTCTGTATTCTGTGATTTACCCTGCTGCGCTTGACTCCTTCAAATCACCCATCACATTAAGTTTGGGTCAGTCACAGTGGTCAGGTATTCTGCCACTGTGTACTCTCTGTTTAGGGCCAAATAGCATTCTAGTTTGCTCAGTTTCTTTGTTAATTCTTTCCAATGTGTCAAGAAATTATCTTTTTGTGTTCTCATGATTTGGTTGGGTCTAATTGTGTTGCTGTCCTGGGGCTCTGTTTGTGTTTGTGAACAGAGCCCCAGGACCACCTTGCCTAGGGGACTCTTCTCCAGGTTCATCTCTCTGTAGGTGATGGCTTTGTTATGGAAAGTTTGGAAATCGCTTCCTTTTAGGTGGTTGTAGAATTTAACAGCTCTTTTCATGGATTTTGATCATTAAAGGGTATCAACCTAATTCTGCTCTGCATGCATTATTTGGTGTTTTTCGTTGTACACAGAGGATATTTTTGCAGAATTCTGCATGCAGAGTCAATTTGGTGTTTATCCCATTTTGTGAATTATTGGTTGGTGAGCGGACCCCAGACCTGAGAACCATAAAAGGCAATCGGTTCTATAACTGATTCAAGTATTTTTAGCCAAATCCTAATTTGTATGTCGAATTTTATGTTCCTTTTGATGGCATAGAAGGCCCTTCTTCCCTTGTCTCTCAGATCGTTCACAGCTTTGTGGAAGTTACCTGTGGCGCTGATGTTTAGGCCGAGGTCTGTATAGTTTTTTGTGTGCTCTAGGGCAATGGTGTCTAGATGAAATTTATATTTGTGGTCCTGGCAGCTGGACCTTTTTTGGAACAGCATTATTTTTGTCCTACTGAGATTTACTGTCAGGGCCCAGGTCTGACAGAATCTGTGCAGAAGATCTAGGTGCTGCTGTTGGCACTCCTTGGTTGGGGACAGATCATCAGCAAAGAGTAGACATTTGGCTTCAGATTCTAGTAGGGTGAGGCCAGGTACTGCAGACTGTTCTAGTGATCTCGCCAATTTGTTGATATATATGTTGAAGAGGGTGGGGCTTAAACTGCATCCCTGTCTCACTCCACGGCCCTGTGGAAAGAAATGTGTTTTTTTTGTTGCCAATTTTAACCGCACACCTGTTTGTGTACATGGATTTTATAATGTCCAATGTTTTTTCCCCCAACCCCACTTTCCATCAATTTGTATAGCAGACCCTCATGCCAAATTGAGTCAAAAGCTTTTTTGAAATCAACAAAGCATGAGAAGACTTTGCCTTTGTTTTGGTTTGTTTGTTTGTTAATTAGGGTGTGCAGGGTGAATACGTGGTCTGTCGTACGGTAATTTGGTAAAAAGACAATTTGACATTTGCTCAGTACATTGTTTTCACTGAGGAAATGAACAAGTCTGCTGTTAATGATAATGCTGAGGATTTTCCCAAGGTTGCTGTTGATGCATATCCCACTGTAGTTATTGGGGTCAAATTTATCTTCACTTTTATGGATTGGGGTGATCAGTCCTTGGTTCCAAATATTGGGGAAGATGCCAGAGCTAAGGATGATGTTAAAGAGTTTAAGTATAGCCAATTGGAATTTGTGGTCTGTATATTGTATCATTTCATTTAGGATACCATCAAAACCAAAGGCCTTTTTGTGTTAGAGGGTTTGTATTTTGTCCTGTAGTTCATTCAATATAATTGGAGAATCCAGTGGGTTCTGGTAGTCTTTAATAGTTGATTCTAAGATTTGCATTTGAGCATGTATATTTTTTTGCTGTTTGTTCTTTGTTATAGGGCCAAACAGATTGGAGAAGTGGTTTACCCATACATCTCCGTTTTGGATACATAGCTCTTCGTGTTGTTGTTTGTTTGGTGTTTTCCAATTTCCCCAGAAGTGTTGAGTCTATGGATTCCTCAATTACGTAGAGCTGATTTCTGACATGCTGTTCCTTCTTTTTCCGTAGTGTATTTCTGTATTGTTTTAGTGATTCACCGTAGTGAAGGCGTAGGCTCAGGTTTTCTGGGTCTCTGTTTTTGGTTGGATAAGTTTCTCAATGTCTTTCTTAGGTTTTTGCATTTTTCATCAAACCATTTGTCATTGCTGTTACTTTTCTTCGGTTTTCTGTGAGAGATTTTTAGATTTGATAGGGAAGCTGAGAGGTCAAATATACTGTTCAGGTTTTCTACTGCCAAGTTTACACCTTCACTATTACAGTGGAACGTTTTGTCCAGGAAGAAGTCTAAAAGGGATTTAATTAGTTGTTGCCTAATTGTTTTTTGGTAGGTTTCGACACTACTTTTCTTCCATATATATAATTTCTTAATATTATTCAGTTCGTTTGGCTTTGATGCCTCATGATTGAGTTCTGCTCTGTTCAAGTAGACTGTAATGTTGCTGTAATCTGATAGGGGTGTCAGTGGGCTGACTGTGAACACTCTGAGAGACTCTGGGTTGAGGTCAGTGATAAAGTAGTCTACAGTACTACTGACAAGAGATGAGCTATAGGTGTACCTACCATAGGAGTCCCCTCGAAGCCTACCATTGACTATGTACATACCCAGCGTGCGACAGAGCTGCAGGAGTTGTGACCCGTTTTTGTTGGTTATGTTGTCGTAGCTGTGCCTAGGGGGGCATATGGGGGAGGGAATGCTGTCACCTCCAGGTAGGTATTTTTCCCTCTGTGTGCTGAGGGTGTCAGGTTCTTGTCCAGTTCTGGCATTTAGGTCGCCACAGACTAGTACATGTCCCCGGGTCTGGAAATTATTGATTTCCCCCTCCAGGATGGAGAAGCTGTCTTCATTAAAGTATGTGGATTCTAGTGGGGGGATATAGGTAGCACACATGAGAACATTTTTCTCTGTTGAGATAATTTCTTTTTGAATTTCTAGCCAAATGTAAAATGTTCCTGTTTTGATTAATTTAATAGAGTGAGTTAGGTCTGCTCTATACCAAATAGCATACCCCCTGAGTCCCTTCCCTGTTTCACACCTGGAGGTTTGGTGGATGGGACTACCAGCTCTCTGCAATCTCTCTCTCTCTCTCTCTCTCTCTCTCTCTCTCTCTCTCTCTCTCTCTCTCTCTCTCTCTCTCTCTCTCTCTCTCTCTCTCTCTCTCTCTCTCTCTCTCTCTCTCTGTTGTTCTGAAACTGATAAAAGATACTGAAATACAATAGTATGAAGTCTCCAACCCAGTCACAGGTTAGAACACAAAGTCCTGAGCTAGTATTTTGAGCAGCAGTTAAAACAGGTAAAATACTGGGTTGTGTTTGCTTCAGTATTAGACCCATGAATCGAATCTATTAATAGTGCCAAGCACACCCTGAAACCCCAGAGAACTCTTTGTGGTAGATACAGGTATTTGACCACCCTGTCCGTCTAAATCACCCACCCCTGTCCCCAGCAATCATTCCCTCTCCACCTCCCCACGTCCCCAACCTACTATTTCCTGACTCCCAAAATGGTGGGGGTCTCACGCTACAGAGTGTGGTGCGCAGGATGGGGATTGGGGTGTGTGGGCCCCGGACCATATAAAGGACATACGAGTTAAAAATAACACCATGAAAAACAGCATAGGAAGAGGGGGAGAGGGTCGAGGGTAGAGAGGGAGAGGAGGAGAGGGGGAGAGGGAGGAGGGGAGAGAGGGAGAGGAGGAGAGGGGGAGAGGGAGGAGGGGAGAGAGGGAGAGGAGAATAGAAGGAGAGGTAGGAGGGGAGAGAGGGAGAGGAGGACAGGGGGAGAGGGAGGAGGGTAGAGAGGGAGAGGAGGAGAGGGGGAGAGAGAGGAGGAGGGAGAGGGAGAGAGGAGAGGGGAGGAGAGGGGGAGGAGGAGAGGGAGAGGAGGAGAGGGGGAGAGGGAGAGGAGAGAGGGGAGAGGAGGAGAGGGGGAGGGGAGGAGGGGAGAGAGGGAGGGAGGGAGAGGGGGAGAGGGAGAGGGGGAGAGGAGGGGGAGAGAGGGAGAGGAGGGAGAGGGGGAGGGAGGAGGGAGAGGAGGGAGAGGAGGAGAGGGGGAGAGGAAGGAGGGGAGAGGGGAGAGGAGGAGATTGGGGAGAGGTAGGAGGGGAGAGAGGGAGAGGAGAGGGGGAGAGGGAGGAGGGGAGAGAGGGAGAGGAGAAGAGGGGGAGAGGGAGGAGGGGAGAGAGGGAGGAGGAGAGGGAGAGGGAGGAGGGTAGAGAGGAGAGGAGGAGAGGGGGAGGGGAGAGGAGAGAGGGAGAGGAGGAGAGGGGGAGAGGGAGAGAGGGAGAGGAGGAGGAGGGAGAGGGAGGAGGGAGAGAGAGGGAGGGGGAGGAGGGGGAGAGGGAGGAGGAGGGGGAGAGGGAGAGGGGAGGGGAGAGGGAGGAGGGGAGAGAGGGAGAGGAGGAGAGAGACACCTTGGCAAGCTTTCTAAAGTCCTGTCTAGGTATTTTCTTGTGTAAACATTGATGTGTGGGACTGTATGAAGATGTTGACACACACACTCAAACACACATATACAAAAACTTTTACATACACACTTTATCTTTCAAACCTACATTCTCCCCTCACAAACACACACTTCCTCTCTACAGTTGACTGTGCTGTATATCTTTGATTTACACATTTCTTCATACAGCACACCCTAAACCAGTTCCTCCTTTCCTATGCTCAACATTTCACAGAACTTAGCTATCCTCCCATAGCTACAGCCATGCCATGAGGGCCAGCGCTACACCTCCGCCCCACAATGTCAAGTCTTTGCCCTAACCCTAGCTGTAACTGTAACCCTACCTTAATATATTTAAATTTTAGTCATTTAGCAGACGCTCTTATCCAGAGCGACTTACAGTCAGTGAGTGCATACATTTTTTCATACTGGTCCCCCTTGGGAATCGAACCCACAACCCTGGCGTTGCAAGCGCCATGCTCTACCAACTGAGCTATCTCTCACTTTCTCTCTCTCTTTCTTGCTCTCTTTCCCCCTTCCTCTCTCCTCATCTTCCTCTCTCCCCACTGCCCCATGTCCCTCTGCTCCAGTGTAGGGCCAGCTGCAGTCAGCCAGCCAGCCAGCCAGCCAACTGCAGCCAGCCAGCCAGCCAACTGCAGCCAGCCAGCCAGCCAGCCAGCCAGCCAGCCAGCCAGCCAGCCAACTGCAGCCAGCCAGCCAGCCAACTGCAGCCAGCCAGCCAGCCAGCCAGCCAACCAGCCAGCCAGCCAGCCAGCCAGCCAGCCAGCCCTGTGTGTGTTTAATCAGCCCGCTGAACCAAAGAGAGAGAGGGGAGGGGGCTCTTTCTTTGAGTTTTTTTCCCTTCCTTTTTTAACAGGAAGTGGTGAAAAGGGAGGGAAAGTGTGGAAGGAGAGGGAGACATATAAAGAGAAATGCGATAGAAAGACATTTTGAGAAATAAGCAGATAAAAAGGAAGAAGGATAGAGAGAATAAAGGAGATATACTATCACAACAGAAAGAGAAAAGGGGAAAATTAGGAAGGAGGTAGAGAGGGGTAAACATCTATCCAGCCATCCAGATGCGTCTAGCTTGACAACATGCTGCAGCCATCCAAAGGGACTTTCCCCATCTGAAAACATTCCCAGAGATGCAGTCAGCAATACTGTAATGCATTCACTACAGCACGGTCTCACACACGCACACGCATGCACACACACACGCATGCACACACACACGCATGCACACACACACTCACACACACACACACGCACACACACACACACACACACACACACACACACACACACACACACACACACACACACACGATGATGGACTGCGTTGCCCTAGTGGCCTCTAATCTTTAACCTCTCTGTTCATGTGTATTTGTTCCCTCTGAATTCTGGGTAGAAGGAAAAATACTATGTTGACAGGGCCTCTTCCAGTAATCCTACAGAATGGAACCTCCTCTTCTCCCCATACCTCCCCTTATATCACCTCTCCTCCCCTCTCCCCTCTCCTCTCTTCTCAACTTGTCTCCTACTTCCCTCCAAACCATTTCCTCACACCTACTCGTTTCCTTATCTCTGCTTCCTTCCTAAACTTTACTCTCTCCTAACCCTGTTCTTCTCTCCTTCTGCTTCCCCACCTTTCTCCCCCTACACTCTCCTCCCCCCTTCTTCTTTCCTTTCTTCCTTTCCTCCTCCTCTCCTCCCCTTTTCCTTCCCTATTTACCCTCTTCCAGACAATCACTGTTGACAGATTGACTGCAGGAGGAAAGACTCACACGGTGGTTAATGACAGATTATGTGTAAATCCCCTAAAGATGTCTGGGAAGCCAGGTGAGTCTGGACAGGAAATGCAGCTCAGTCCACAGGAAACAGGAAGTAACCAAGGATGTTCTCTGTTTCTCTAAGTAACCAAGGATGCTCTGTATGTGTCTCTTTCAGTGTTGTTGTATTATTAACTTTCCAAACGACCTGAAAGCCCAGCAGGAAAGGGTGGCCACAGCACTCAAGGGAGTGATTGAAAAAGCCCCTTCCACTTTCCCCAATGCACAAGTGGTTATCTTCACCCTGCTACCATGAAAATACTTTCACCCTGCCACCATACAGCGGGTGAATGCATGCATTTCCCGGGACTTTGCCTCAAAACCAAATGTTTAACTGGCCCACCACTCCACCTTGGACTTGAACAGTCTTTATGACCAGGTCCACCTCTACAAGGCAGCAGTCCCAACTTTTGCCAGGACCCTGAAGGACATCCCCTTCAACCGTAGCACCAGCACCTCACACAGGATCAACAGAGAAACAGACACCCTTCCCAGACCAGCGAGACACCCTCCCAGAACCATGAGCCGCCCAAGCCCCATCCTGCGACCTAAGAGGTTTGTATCAGATGCTATACGTTCTCTGCTCACACCTACAGTAATGATCCGAGCCTAAACCAAACGAAAACAACACTAGACACTAAGGAACACAAAGCTTGTACTATTTCATCCCAGAACATACAAGGTCTGATGTCATCTGTCTTTGGCCTAAAGATCAGGAACCCAGACTTCATCAAAGAAATTGAAAATACAGACATTGTCATCCTACAAGAAATATGGTATACAGGAAACGGACCCACTGGTTGCCCTCTAGGTCACAGAGAGCTGGTAGTCCCATCCACCAAACTACCAGGTGTGAAACAGGGAAGAGACTCAAGGGGGGGTATGTTAATTTGGAATAGAGCAGACCGAACCCACTCTATTAAATTAGTCAAAACAGGAACATTTTACATTTGGCTAGAAATTCAAAAGGAAATTATCTCAACAGAGAAAAATGTCCTCATGTGTGCTACCTATATCCCCCCAATAGAATCCCCATACTTTAACGATGACAGCTTCTCCATCCTAAAAGGGGAGATCAACCATTTCCAGGCCCAGGGACATGTACTAGTCTGCGGTGACCTAAATGCCAGAACTGGACAAGAACCTGACACACTTAGCACACAGGGGGACAAACACCTACCTGGAGGTGACAGCATTCCCTCCTAAATATCCCACCCCTAGACACAACTATGACAAAACAACCAACAAAAATGGGTCACAACTCTTGCAACTCTGTCATACGCTGGGTGTGTACATAGTCAACGGTAGGCTACGAGGGGACTCTTACGGTAGGTACACCTACAACTCATCCCTTGGCAGTAGTATTGTAGATTACTTTATCACTGACCTCAACCCAGAGTCTCTCAGAGTCTTCACAGTCAGCCCACTGACACCCCTATCAGATTACAGCAAAATCACAGTCTACTTGAACAGAGCAATACTCAATCATGAGGTATCAAAGCCAAAGGAACTACATAATATTAAGAAATGCTATAGACGGAAGAAAAGTAGTGTGGAAACCTACCAAAAAACAATTAGGCAACAAAAAATTCAATCCCTTCTAGACAACTTCCTGGACAAAACGTTTCACTGTAATAGTGAAGGTGTAAACTTGGCAGTAGAAAACATAAACAGTATATTTGACCTCTCAGCTTCCCTACCAAATATTTTATTTTTCAAGCAGACAACCTAAGAAAATTAAAAACAATGAAAAATTGTTTAATGAAGAAACCTATCCAACCAAACACATGGAGACCTTGAAAACCTGAGCTTACACCTTCACTATGGTGAATCACTAAAACAATACAGAAATACACTACAAAAAAAGAAGGAACAGCATGTCAGAAGTCAGCTCTATGTAATTGAAGAATTCACAGACTCTAACCACTTCTGGGAAAATTGGAAATCACTAAACAAACAACAACACGAAGAGCTATGAGTAAACCACTTCTCCAATCTTTTTGGCTCCATAACAAAGAACAAACAGCAAAAAAATATACATGCTCAAATGCAAATCTTAGAATCAACTATTAAATATACTGGATTCTCTGATTACATTGAATGAACTACAGGACAAAAAACAAACCCTCCAACCCCAAAAGGACAGTGGTGTTGATGGTATCCTAAATGAAATGATACAATATACAGACCACAAATTCCAATTGGCTATACTTCAACTTTTGAACATCATCCTCAGCTCTGGAATCTTCCCCGATATTTGGAACCAAGGACTGATCACCCCAATCCACAAGAGTGGAGACAAATTTGACTGCAAAAACTACTGTTGGATATGCATCAACAGCAACCTTGGGAAAATCCTCTGCATTATCATTAACAGCAGATTCGTACATTTCCTCAGTGAAAACAATGTACTGAGCAAATGTCAAATTGGCTTTTACCAAATTACCGTACGACAGACCACGTATCCACTTTGCAAACCCTAATTGACAAACAAACAAAACAAAACAAAAGCAAAGTCTTCTCATCCATTGTTGATTTCAAAAAAGCTTTTGACTCAATTTGGCATGAGGGTCTGCTATACAAATTAATGGAAAGCGATGTTCGGGGAAAAACATACTGTACGACATTAGAAAATCCATGTACACAAACAACAAGTGTGCGGTAAAAATGGACCAAAAAAACACACATTTCTTTCCGCAGGGTTATGGGGTGAGACAGGGATGCAGCTTGAGCCCCACTCTCTTCAACATATATATCAACAAATTCGGGAAAGCACTAGAACAGTCTGCAGCACCCAGCCTCATCCTACTAGAATCTGAAGTCAAAGTTCTATTGTTTGCTGTTGATCTGGTGCTCCTGTCCCCAACCAAGGAGTGCCTACAGCAGCACCTAGATCTTTTGCACAGATTCTGTCAGACCTGGGCCCTGATGGTAAATCTCAGTAAGACAAAAATAATGGTGTTCCAAAAAAGGTCCAGTTGCCAGGACCAGAAATACAAATTCCATCTAGACACCGTTGCCCTAGAGCACACAAAAAATGATACGTACCTCAGCCTAAACATCAGCGCCACAGATAACTTCCACAAAGCTGTGAACAATCTGAGAGACAAGGCAAGAACTGACTTCCATGCCATCAAAAGGAACTTCAAATTTGACATACTTGAATCAGTTACAGAACCCATTGCCCTTTGGTTGTGAGTTCTAGGGTCCATTCCCCAACCAAGAATTCACAAAATGGGACAAACACCAAATTGAGACTCTGCATGTAGAATTCTGCAAAAATATCCTCCTTGTACAACGTAAAACACCAAATAATGCATGCAGAGCAGAATTAGGTCGCTGTGAACAATCTGAGAGACAAGGCAAGAAGGGACTTCCACGCCATCAAAAGGAACATAAAATTTGACATACTTGAATCAGATACAGAAAGAATTAACAAAACAACGGAGCAAACTGGAATGCTATTTGGCCCTAAACAGAGAGTACACAGTGGCAGAATACCTGACCACTGTGACTGACCCAAAATCAAGGAAAGCTTTGACTATGTACAGACTCAGTGAGCATAGCTTTGCTATTGGGAAAGGCCGCCGTAGGCAAACCTGGCTCTCAAGAGAAGACAGGCTATGTGCACACTGCCCACAAAATGAGGTGGAAACTGAGCTGCACTTCCTAACCTCCTGCCAAATGTATGAGCATATTAGAGACACACATTTCCTTCAGATTACACAGACCCACAAAGAATTCAAAAACAAATCAAATTTTGATAAACTCCCATATCTATTGGGTGAAATACCACAGTGTGCCATCACAGCAGCAAGATTTGTGACCTGTTGCTACAAGAAAAGGACAACCAGTGAAGAACAAACACCATTGTAAATACAATCCATATTTATGTTTATTTATTTTCCCTTTTGTACTTTAACTATTTGCAAATCGTTACAACACTGTATATAGACATAATATGACATTTGAAATGTCTCTATTCCTTTGGAACTTTTGTGAGTGTAATGTTTACTGTTCATTTTTTATTGTTTGTTTCACTTTTTTTTTATTTTATCTATTTCACTTGCTTTGGCAATGTAAACATATGTTTCCCATGCCAATAAAACCCTGTGAATTGAATTGAGAGAAAGAGAAAGAGAGAGAGAGAGAGAGAGAGAGAGCGAGAGAGAGAGAGAGAGAGAGAGAGAGAGGCGAGAGAGAGAGAGAGAGAGAGAGAGATCACTTTAACTGGTTTTGTGCTGAAAGGTCAAAGTAAAGCCTGAGATTAAACATTTAAATGAAGTGATGGTCTGGCACCATGCCCATCTGAAAGCTCTGTGAATGGTTTGGTGAATATGCGTGTTGTGTATGTTGACATGCTAGTGTGTGTGTGTTGTGTATGTGCACATGCGAGTGTGTGTGTGTTGTGTATGTGGACATGCTAGTGTGTGTGTGTTGTGTATGTGGACATGCTTGTGTGTGTGTGTTGTGTATGTGGACATGCAAGTGTGTTTATTTTTTATTTTTTATTTTCACCTTTATTTAACCAGGTAAGCCACTTGAGAATAAGTTCTCATTTACAACTGCGACCTGGCCAAGATAGAGCAAAGCATATACAGTGTGTGTAAATCTATATACAGTGTGTGTGTCACGATCGTCTAAGGAAGCGGACCAAGGCGCAGCGTGTTGAGCGAACATGTTGACTTTATTAAATTAAAGCAACCACGAAACAACAAAACAAATGACGATACGTGAAGTCCTCTGTGACACTGACAGAACATGGAACAAAAACCCACCACCCCAAGGTGAAAACACACAGTTTAAATATGGCTCCCAATCAGAGATAACGAGCCGACAGCTGACACTCGTTACCACTGATTGGGAGTCACACGAACAACCAAGACAACACACCCAAAGACAACCAACCAAAACACAACAAAACGAACACACCCTGGCTCAACATACAAAGTCCCGGAGCCAGAGCGTGACAGTACCCCCCCCTAAAGGCGCGGACTGCGACCGCGCCTCAAAAACCCCAAACAGGGGAGGGCTGGGTGGGTGTTGCTCCTCGGAGGCGGCTCCGGCTCGGGCTTGACCACCACCCTTCCTCAATCCCCCCGTAGCGCCCCCGGTCCGATCCGACCCAGCTGGTAGGATCTGGACTGACGACGCGTACCCCTGGCTTGGCGCGTGAGGCAGAAACGGACCGGACCTGGCTGACGATACGCACCCTAGGCTTGATGCGTGGAGCCGGAACGGGCCTCACCAGGCTGACGACTCGCATCCCTGGCTTGGTGCGAGTAGCAGGAATGGGCTGAATCAGGCTGACGGCTCGCACCCTTGGCTTGGTGCGAATAGCAGGGACGAGCTGAACCAGGCTGACGACTCGCACCCCTGGCTTGGTGCGAGTAGCAGGAACGGGCTGGACCAGGCCGACGACGCACCCCGTAGGCTTCGTGCGTGGAGCAGGAACAGGCCGGGCAGGGCTGTCGACGCACACCGTAGACTTGGTGCGTAGAGCAGGAACAGGCCGGGCAGGGCTGTCGACGCACACCGTAGACTTGATGCGTAGAGCAGGAACAGGCCGGGGAGGGCTGTCGACGCACACCGTAGACTTGGTGCGTAGAGCAGGAACAGGCCGGGCAGGGCTGTCGACGCACACCGTAGACTTGGTGCGTAGAGCAGGAACAGGCCGGGCAGGGCTGTCGACGCACACCGTAGACTTGATGCGTAGAGCAGGAACAGGCCGGGCAGGGCTGTCGACGCACACCGTAGACTTGGTGCGTAGAGCAGGAACAGGCCGGGCAGGGCTGTCGACGCACACCGTAGACTTGATGCGTAGAGCAGGAACAGGCCGGGCAGGGCTGTCGACGCACACCGTAGACTTGGTGCGTAGAGCAGGAACAGGCCGGGCAGGGCTGTCGACGCACACCGTAGACTTGATGCGTAGAGCAGGAACAGGCCGGGCTGGGCTGGCGACGCACACCGTAGGTTCTGTGCGTGGAGCAGGAACAGGCCGGGCTGGGCTGGCGACGCACACCGTAGGCTTGATGCGAGAAGCAGGAACAGGCCGGGCTGGGCTGGCGACGTACACCGTAGGCTTAGTACGTGGAGCAGGAACCGGCCGGGCTGGACTGGCGACGCACACCGTGGGCTTGGTGCGTGGAGTAGGAACAGGCCGGTCCGTACTGGGAACACACACCACTGGCCTTAACCGGGGATCAGGAACGGGCCGGACCGGACTGGTAACACACCTCAGTCTCTCACGCCGTGCCACAACAACTTCCCTCCCTCTACTCGCCAATGGCTCCCGTAATCCGGTAGCCTTCTCTCCACGTCTCCCTGTGGCAGCCTCCTGCTGCCCAGCCGCCCAAGCCATGTGCCCCCAAAAACTTTTTGGGGTTGCCTCTCGTCCTTCCGGCGATGGCCCTGCTGACGCCGTTGCTCCTCTCTCCGTCGCCTCTCCACTGCCTCACTCCATGGCCAGCGATCCATCCCGGCCAGGATTTCTTCCCAAGTCCAGGACCCTTTATCGTCCAAAATCACCTCCCATGTCCATACCCTTGGCTCCTGGACACGCTGCTTGGTCCTGGTACGGTGGGTTTTTCTGTCACGATCGTCTAAGGAAGCGGACCAAGGCGCAGCGTGTTGAGCGAACATGTTGACTTTATTAAATTAAAGCAACCACGAAAACAACAAAACAAATGACGATAGTGAAGTCCACAGTGACAATGACTGAACATGGAACAAAAACCCACAACCCCAAGGTGAAAACACACAGTTTAAATATGGCTCCCAATCAGAGATAACGAGCCGACAGCTGATACTCGTTACCACTGATTGGGAGTCACACGAACAACCAAGACAACACACCCAAAGACAACCAACCAAAACACAACAAAACGAACACACCCTGGCTCAACATACAAAGTCCCGGAGCCAGAGCGTGACAGTGTGTAAATGTAGAAAATTATGGAGGTAGGGCAATAAATAGGCCATAGTGCAAAATAATTACAATTTAGTGTTAACACTGGAGTGATAGATGTGCAGAAGATAATGTGCAAATAGAGATACTGGGGTGCAAATGAGCAAAATAAATAACAATATGGGGATGAGGTAGTTGGGTGGGCTAATTACAGATGGGCTGTGTACAGGTGCAGTGATCGGTAAGCTGCTCTGACAACTGATGCTTAAAGTTAGTGAGGGAGATAAGAGTCTCCAGCTTCAGAGATTTTTGCAGTTCGTTCCAGTCATTGGCAGCAGAGAACTGGAAGGAATGGCGGCCAAAGGAAGTGTTGGCTTTGGGGATGACCAGTGAGATATACCTGCTGGAGCACATACTACGGGTGGGTGTTGCTATGGTGACCAATGAGCTAAGATAAGGCGGGGATTTTTGCCTAGCAGTGATTTATAGATGACCTGGAGCCAGTGGGTTTGGCAACGAATATGTAGTGAGGGCCAGCCAATGAGAGCGTACAGGTCACAAAGGTGGGTAGTATATGGGGCATTGGTGACAAAACGGATGGCACTGTGATAGACTACATCCAATTTGCTGAGTAGAGTGTTGGAGGCTATTTTGTAAATGACATCACCGAAGTCAAGGATCGGTAGGATAGTCAGTTTTACGAGGGCATGTTTGGCAGCATGAGTGAAGGAGGCTTTGTTGCGAAATAGGAAGCCGATTTTAGATTTAACTTTGGATTGGTGATGCTTAATGTGAGTCTGGAAGGAGAGTTTACGGTCTAACCAGACACCTAGGTATGTGGACATGCTAGTGTGTTGAGTATGTGGACATGCTAGTGTGTGTTGAGTATGTGGACATGCTAGTGTGTGTTGAGTATGTGGACATGCTAGTGTGTGTGTGTTTTGTATGTGGACATGCTAGTGTGTGTGTGTTGTGTATGTGGACATGCTAGTGTGTGTGTGTTGTGTATGTGGACATGCTAGTGTGTGTTGTGTATGTGGACATGTTAGTGTGTGCTGTTTATGTGGACATGCTAGTGTGTGTTGTGTATGTGGACATGCTAGTGTGTGTTGTGAATGTGGACATGCTAGTGTGTGTTGTGTATGTGGACATGCTAGTGTGTTGTGTATGTGGACATGCTAGTGTGTGTGCGTTGTGTATGTGGACATGCTAGTGTGTGTTGTGTATGTGGACATGCTAGTGTGTGTTGTGTATGTGGACATGCAAGTGTGTTTGTGTTGTGTATGTGGACATGCTAGTGTGTGTGTGTTGTGTATGTGGACATGCTAGTGTGTGTTATGTATGTGGACATGCTAGTGTGTGCTGTGTATGTGGACATGCTAGTGTGTGTTGTGTATGTGGACATGCTAGTGTGTTGTGTATGTGGACATGCTAGTGTGTGTTGTGTATGTGGACATGCTAGTGTGTGTTGTGTATGTGGACATGCTAGTGTGTTGTGTATGTGGACATGCTAGTGTGTGTGCGTTGTGTATGTGGACATGCTAGTGTGTGTTGTGTATGTGGACATGCTAGTGTGTGTGTGTTGTGTATGTGGACATGCTAGTGTGTGTTGTGTATGTGGACATGCTAGTGTGTGTTGTGTATGTGGACATGCTAGTGTGTTGTGTATGTGGACATGCTAGTGTGTGTTGTGTATGTGGACATGCTAGTGTGTGTTGTGTATGTGGACATGCTAGTGTGTTGCGTCTGTGGACATGCTAGTGTGTTGTGTATGTGGACATGCTAGTGTGTGTGCATGTTGGTCTGTCTTTCTGTTTGCAAGTTAGTGTACCCATGGAGGGGAGGGGGTGGGGGGGAAGAGAGATATATGTCCTTCCAATGGGCCAACTCCCACCCAGAGGGAAAGGCCCCTCACTGTCCTTGCAAACTCACTAATGTCCCTCTGTCCCTATGTTCCTCCACACAGGAAGGAAGTGTGTGAAGGAATCTCTGTCATTGTTGACTGCCTATACCTTGCACAATTGTTTGCGAGAGAGAGTGTACGTGTGTGTGTGTGAGTGTGAGTGTAAGTGTAAGTGTAAGTGTGAGTGTGAGTGTGAGTGTGTGTGTGTGTGTGTGTGTGTGTGTGTGTGTGTGTGTGTGTGTGTGTGTGTGTGTGTGTGTGTGTGTGTGTGTGTGTGTGTGTGTGTGTGTGTGTGTGTGTGTGTGTGTGTGTGTGTGTGACCCCTATGTATAAGAGTGTGTGGTGGTGTGACAGTGTGAAAGGCACAGGAAGGAAAGGCTGTGTTTCCTCTGATGCTCCTGCTGCCATGGACCTGAGGAGATAAGGACACACACACACACACACACACACACACACACACACACACCAATATATTACAGTGTAAATGGTAGGGGAAGCCCGCTCCCCAGGAGTAGCCTGTACTAACACCCCCCACCCCCCCTCCAGAACCTCCTGTGTTACCCACCACATGGTCATTCCATAATACTCCCAAGCCTCCAACAACACTTGATCTGTTCCCTTCCACATCTTTTCATTGCAACTAAAACTGTACACTAGAAGTGTGTTGTTATTGTTTTTGCTGATAAGTGTTGGGACAGCCTGATCACTAGAAATAGACTTCAATTTCTGTCATTTGAAAAGGTCCTGAGAACACCGATATATGCCCTCCTCTGCACTCAAGCCGCGAGAATACTAAGAATAATGATGATACCTACTGGTAATAGCGATTTGTTTAAAAAAAAATGTTTTATGCCTTCCCCAAACCATAGCCCTAACCTTAACCACTCAGAATGAATACCTAAACTGTTAACCTTAAACTGTTAACCTTTGAGTTGTTCCTGTTTTAACCCTGTAACCATGCAGATTTAACCCTGTAATTATGTGAAATTAATGTGTCAAAAACGTTCATCCATAATACGTTAAATTTCGAAGGGAAATTATGAGCTCTTGTTGGGGATTGTTTCAACTAGCAGTTACATTGTGGGTGGGACAGACTGAAAAAGAGGTTGGTAGACCAACTTGAGCTCATTCTTTTACTTCGGAATTTGCCGTAATTGGATGAACGTCTATTTTTGACCCATTAATTCAGCGTGGTTACAGGGTTAATGCCGCGTGGTTACAGGGTTAAAACAGAAACAACAAAGGGTTAAGTTTAGGTATTAATTCCCAGTGGTTACGGTTAGGCCTATGGTTTGGGGCAGGCTTAAAACAAAATAATTAAAAACAATGCATTGTTTCCATTTGGTATCATCAAGTACTCTCCCTGCTTCATAGATAATTGTGAACTGATGTGGCGCAGTGGTCTAAGCAGCGTGCTCTGGCTCTGAGCCTCATGAGTTGGAGCCCAGTGCTGTGTTGTCATTTTTTTGGGGTGGGTGAGTGCCGACAAAGACATATATCGACGTCCTAAGGACCTTTTCAAACATCCAAAATCGACGGCTCTTTCTTGTGACCAGCCTGTGGGAGACAGTATGCTGAAAACTGGTAATTATGATAGAAAAGCAAACCATTTCGGAGGAATTCCCACCACCAACAACATACACATTTCAGACAATTTACTGTAATTATATCTGCATT